>NC_133208.1:10658068-10718068 GCF_958299795.1 Porites lutea | reverse complement strand
TTTGTCTTGAAATTTAAACGATGTTGTAGTGAATCAACCTCAATGAAAGTTGCAGACCTTATTATTTACATTATGAAGATTATTATGTTTTAGAGATGTACAAAAAGCGTTGAAAGTCCAAATTTTGAGTGAAGTTGCACTTATACAGGTGGTGAGAAAACGGGTTAGTTTTTAAGATCGCAAGATCGAAAATTCACCAAAATTTCCCAGCTTCAAAATATGATATTAAGTAGCATTCTGACGCTACTTAAGAATAACGCGAGTCATTTATAACGTTTTTATTAAATAATCTATCACGGCTATTAAAAATTTAAGGTTTGAAATATATTTTCGTTTTAGTCGAATTCAAACGTACAAAATTTTTTACTTCTGACGGAGATTGTTTGCTAAACACCAAACTTTGAGTTCCTGGTATTGGATTTTCAGTAGCTGGTCTAGATCATACAAGATTCGGCTTTTAACAACTTCACTTTTTTATTGTTGTCATAGTAATGTCGATTTTACTTAAAACTACATTTCCACAAATTTCAATCCATAGCCAATTACTGGTGAAAATTTTATAGCGATCGGACAAGGAAAAAACCCCTTTTAAGGCGATTGTAAAATATCGCTATGGCCGTTGAAAAACTGTATCGACACACTTTAAAGATTAAAAATTAAAATTCATATCGTAATATTTACATTATATACATTATTCTGACAGAACTTTAATTAAAATGTTCTTTGAATAAGAAAGTTGTTATTGAAGTTTTTAATTTTGAAATGTCATCATGATTACGTATGGTTTCTGGCAGTGAGTTCCAAATTGTAGATGCTGCAAATGAGAATGATCTACAGCCATATTTCTTCACCTTTGCTGATAGTATTGTCAGGAGCCTCTCAGAGGCAGATCTTGAGCTTCTTCATGATCTGTAGGGTTGCAACATTTCTGTTATATAGGAAGGTGCTAAACCATGTAAGGCTTTAACAGTTAACAGAAGTATCTTGTATATGATACGGCTGTACATGGGAAGCCAGTGTAACTGTTTCAGAATTGGCGTGATATGATCATGTTTCCTGGAACGAGTTGCAAGGCGTGCAGCACAGTTTTGGACAGCTTGTAGACGATCAATCAGAGATTGAGGAAGGCCATAGAGTAATGAATTGCAACTATCTAATTTAGAGGAAATAAAAGCATGAACTAAGATTTCAGTGTCTTTTTGTGAGAGACCGTCTCTTATTTTAGCTATATTCCTAAGATGAAGAAAACAAGTTTTACATATGGTAGTGACGTGTTCGACAAGAGTAATAGTTCTTGATCGAAGACGACTCCGATGTTCCTAGCGGAACTCACGGGTATTATTCAACTTAAAGAGAACTTATTTCATGAAAAAAAGTATGGGAAATAGAGGTTATTAATTATTACATTTAATTAATACCCTCTATTTATTTGGTTATTTTAATATCAGTAAAATTATACTTGTAATAGTTTAAAAGCAATACCTTTTCTGTATATCAGTGGGAATACTAATAAAGTGTTATGTTTTGTTAGATTCGATGTAAACTGAGCTGACTAAATTAGTGCGACTGTGAAGCATGGAGTTCGAGGTTAGCTTTCCTGAAATCGATATTACCTACATTCACTCTCTCAAAAAAGATATTGCTTTGTACAACTTTCATGAAATTTATTAAAATGACCTCGACGAAACGCTCTCTTTATGTAAACTACCCCCCAAAGCCAATCAAGATTTTGACTATTCGTTTAGTTCGAACTTGTGAAATGGCTCAAAAAGCTTTCCTCAGAATCTGTATTTTCCAGTCTCTGTTAGGATTTCTCTACTTTTGACGTAAAAAATGGAACAAAAAAGCTCCTAAAGATATTTTTAAAAGCTACACCAACTGAAAAATCCTGTGATGCATAGTGTCGCACGTTAAAATGAATTTCTTTAGCTTGCGTGGGAAGGCGTTTGAAGAGGAAAGGAAAGGGGGGATTAATTGCAAATTTTTCACGACTGCATTGTCTTCCGATTCATTGAAGAGACCTGAGCACAAAGAAAATCAAACTAAATAATAGAAAGACCAGAAAGCCGCGGAGTCATATAACAATTTTAATACAGTCGAACGTCCATATGCGACCACCTCTGGTAAGCGACCACCTCCTTTAACACCTCCTCCAAAACATCAAAATTTTCCCAGTCGAAGCATTACAGTTGGAACCGCTAGTAAACGACCACCTGTAAGCGACCGCGAACACTTTTTGGGCCTGACAGTTGAGGATTTTCCATTGTTTTTAACCTCTTGTAAGCGACCACTTGGCGCATTCTCTGATCTCTTTTGTTTCGCTGTGTGCACTATGTTACTTAAAATATACGAAGAACTTTAGTGAGAACATGGAACTACACATATCCTAACTTAGACATTGCGTGCAATAAATTATCCTCTATAAAGTAGATCTGCCTGGACCTCTTCTCGGAAGAGACCCTCGATTCTTGTAAACGATCACCTCTCGTAAGCGACCACTCAGTCTTTACATTTTGGGTGGTCGCTTACGGGAGGTTCGACTGTATATCCAACGTAGCCTACTATAACGTAATTATTAAGAGCAAACAGTACATTCTTTAAGGACGCGATAAATTCGAGAAGAGCCAGTATTCAAATCAGGGTGCTAATGATTTCTGACAATTCAGTCGAGGTAGTATGTCTATGATTAACATAATTAATTTCTAGTCAATCGTCTTTTTAATTACGCTCTGAAACTGAACGCAATAGAGGATGAAACAATAGTGTAGCTGCAGGCTTTCCCTTCCCTTCTTCCTAGCATCCTGCGACGCAGGCGAAACTTTATCGTTGACAAGCTCTTGTAGATCTTTTTTTGATAGTACAAAGGACTCCACCTTTAGGACGCATTGTCATTTTCTCCTCGCGCTGCAGGGTTTGCCCAGCTACCAGCTCAAACTTAAATTTCCGAAAGAGTTGTGCCATCAAAATGGAAGCGTTGATGCTTGAGAAATCCTTTCCAATACACGTTCTTGGTCCACAGGAAAAAGGAAAGTATACAAAGTTGGAGATCTTGTTTTCACTGTTATTTTCGCCCAAAAACCTGTCAGGATTAAAGCATTCAGGATCGCACCAATTTTCTGGTAAGTGATGAGCAACATAGATGGAGAAATCAATAATTGCCCCTTTGGGAATCTGAAATGAGCCAAATTTCTCTGGTTTTGTTGATGTGCGCAACATTCCACCGGCTGGTGGGTGCTTTCGAAGACTCTCCTTGAGTGTTTGCTTAACATACTGTAGTTTTGAAATGTCATCATATTCAACAGTCTCTTTGTTTCCAAGAACATGGTCAACTTCTTGAAAAATACTAAAAATGTAAATCACAAAAATAATAAATTGTTACATTATTATTACACCGTTACTGTAGCCTCAGCAAATAAAATTACACAGTCAATAATTCCAGTTAGGTATGTGCTGATATTCTATTAAGCTAGCCATCAAGTCTCTTTGGAATTCCATCATTCTGTTTCTGAAAGCAAAGGGGGTATCAGTGACATCTTGCATAAGAAGAAAAACTGATTTGAGTATGTTGAGAAGTGGCCGAGTGCTTAGAGCGCTGAACTTTGCTGGACTTATAATTCGGAGGCCCCAAGTTCAAGTCCCGCCCTAAACGCCGGCTGGATTTGTTCTTGGCAGCTGTCCCTAGTTCAAATCCTCGGCCAACCGGCTGGGATTTTTAACCTTGTTATGTTTCATTTAAATTATTTGTTCCATTATCCCTGAAAAGCCCCACGAGGGGAGAGGATAATTAAGGTATCATTATTATTACTGGAATATTATGGGACAAAAAATATGGGATTGCAGGGACTGTTCACAGTCCCCTCTTTTTTTCGTAAGATCGTCGAGATATAGCGCGTCTTACCGTCAATGGCAGCTATCTTGATTTTCAAATGTACTGAGGGGGTGGGCGTCGGGGATTATAGCTGACACTCATGCAAGATGACAGCCCGTAACGCAAAGCCCTCGATCTCGACCATCTTACGGAAAAATAGAGGACTGTGAACAGTCTAGGGATTGCATGAGCTGCATAATGGTCAAAGTAAATCAAACGAAGGTCACGCTTTTGCAACAAAATATGGCAAATAGGGGGAAAGAAAAGCTGTTATCACGGCTGTTTTAATTATTTGTTTTTTCCATGTCAAGTTGTTGTCAATGAGTACTGCCAGGTGATGGTTTTTGCGTTCCAGCGGAATGAATTTATTAGAAGAATTGTAGAAAAGTTTTAGATTTACTTTGTAGCTAGGCCTTTTGTGATAACAGTGAAAAATACTAAAGTGGCATTTTTCGACGAAAAGCTATTTATTTGCAATTTACGCACTTATATACGATTAGAAGTTCACAATTAACGATAGCTATTAGCCATTTCGGTTGGCGATTGGTATCAAGCTCAGTTTAACGCAACAATTTTGGATATCATTCTCATAAAGTGGTAACTAAAGAAATGGTCCTTGCACCGACCCCTGAGGAAACCGCCAGTAACGTTACCGACTTTTCTGATATGCCATCCCAACATGAGTTGTCTGGGTGCGGCCCGTCAGATACCATGAAAAACACTCATTTACAGCGCCGCTAAAACCGTGGTGCCTTAATTTTTCTAATAATACAGAGTGATTGTAAATTGTAAATATCATATTATCCATTCCCCTCGAGGCTTTTCAAGGATAATTTAGAACACAGGTTGTTTATGGCGCAGTTTAATTCATAAAAGCGAGAAACCACCACACCAGGAACTACATCTCATACTCTATACGAAAGTCTAACCGTTTGCAAATGACACTACGAAGGCAGTACTTTCTTCTCAGTAATTCAAAGACCCTAAATGTTGGTCCGGCGAGGGTTTCTATCCGGGGCCTCTCGCTCGGCAGACCAGCGCTAATCCAGCTGCACTGACCGGGCGGTGAACCGACCATATCGAATAACTTAAGTCGATGTATAGTGAGTGGGGTGGAGTGCTTATCATGAAAGCCATACTGTGATATAATACGCCTTGCTTATCCAAAAATCTTTTCAGACGGTTATATAAAACAAAGACGAGATATTGGCCTCTAATTGAAAGGGATGGTCTCGTTTCCGTTGAAGTAGTTAGGATTTTAGAAGGATAGATGGCAGCCAGTTTCGACTGATTTGGTTCATTATGACGGATATAGGATAACTTATAATAGCTAGCTACACATGAGGTGTCTTAAAACTTCTTCCCTCTTATTTCATGCGCTATAACTTTTGATCGAAACTTTATTTTTACATTCAATTTCTAAAAGATATTAATTCCTCTATTAAATACATGCGTTCAGCATGTCAGTCTAGCATGACCCTTTTATGTCTTTTATGTTTTGGTTTTACTTTCTGTAGCCGTCGCGGCAAAGGCTGGAATAAATCATGTAGCGTGTTAAACGCCAGATTATCCATTTTGAGCTTGGTACGCAAGGGTCACTTCGAACCTCAAACAATATCCGGCGCGGCTTTTTTCCACTGAAATGTTTGTGTACTTCGTTACAAATTTGACACGAGCTGAACGTTGTTTGGCGGACTAAACAGAGGTTTTTTCGTTAGGCTATCGCAATAAAATGTTTCGTTTCCCATCGCCCGACCGACCCATTTTTTTCGAAAAGTAAAAAAAAAAAAACAAAAAAAACAAAAATTCCAGATTAACTACAGTGTAGTCAAAGAAACTAGTCAGAGAAGCAAGTACGAGCACACGATCTTGTTTTATTAACAACAATTGGGATGATGTGATGTCCTTGTCTTTAATTAACATCAATACTACGTTTTTTAAAGGCTGTTTAGACATTTGATAGTCGAAAAGACGTTTCGAGTTGACTTTGTAACCAGGCTTTCTTACTTAGCATCCCAGCATTCTCTGGAACCTAGACCCCTTCAAGTGTTCATTCTTTTTTTTTCTTTTGCCCGACCGACCCACCATCACAAGAGACAGGGCGATGGGAAACGAAACATTTTATTGGGATGGCCTTATATTAGAGGCCTCCGGCCTTCGCATTTGATGAACCTGCTCCAGACTAAGTTAGCTAAAAGTTGTGAAAGCTATCTCGTCGAATTTTCTCTTTTCGGTACCGGCCTTGCCTTCTTTAAAACTATTTTAGATGCTTTACTCAGAACTTTCGGTCTTCCTCTTCTTTTCTTATCTTCAAAACTCTCATTTCTCCATTACCATCTCACAACCATCATTAGAATTTTCAAGTTTTTTGGCAATTTTTTGACAAGCCAATGATCGAAGTATGCATGCTTATGCTCTCACGTAGCGAAGCGTTTTTGTGTTGAGAGGGTTTATCTTTCATGTTAATAATCACAAAAAAAAACCAAAAACAAAAACGAAAGTTCGATCAATTCGGGCTAAAAATGAAAAAAAAATGTGGCGGGAAAATATACACGGACGCGCGCAACTTTGGCGCGAAAATACACGAATCGAATAATTCGAGTCAAAAGATGGCCGAGTAAGTATGAAATATTTGATTAGATTTAAACACAATTTTAGTTAACACGATTTACTAACCAAGTCCAGTCATATTGCATTGCAAGTAGTAGAACTAACTTTTGGGACACCCTGTAGTCGTAAGATGCGAATCAGGTACTCACAACTTTCGGATAGGTTTCATGTTATTCAGAGCCAATCAAAATCCAAGTAGTTAATGAAGGCAGATCGAGTCATAGTAGACGGTCTGAATGGGGTTTAGTGCTTAGTGTTATTTGCCCAAAATGTTTAATGTTCGCTGTTAAATTGGCCAATTTTTTAATGTTCTCTGTTTCCGAAGAAAATACTGTTAAGTGTTTGGAAGGTTCTTCGGACATCTTTGGCAATGATCGGACCTCTTCGCAAGTCTTCGGAAATCTTCAACAGTCTTTGGGAATCGTCGGTAGCCTTCGGAAATCTTCTGAAATAACCCGGGATTGTCGTAAAATGGCCGAAACCTCCTTGATATAGTAAACAAAATAATATTGGCCTTTTTGGAGCCGTTTTTGCTTCTTTCTGGAAAAAATTGGTTCGTACGTTCTCGGGTAAGATAACCGATTTTTAATTGAGGCATGATGAAAGCCACCAGAAAATTTAGGATTGAGTGTTCAGGGATTGAAAAGCTGGTCAGAAAACGTTGCAACGAAAGGCTGGTTTCCGTTAGCGACGAAGTCGGAGTTGGAGTCGTAATCAGAAGCGTAGAACTTTAGGATCTAGTGAAAACAGCGTTCTGATACTTCTGATTCCGCTCAAGACTCTGGGTCGTCGAATTCGCAAGTAGAAGCGGAAGGACTAAACCAATCACAAAGCGAAGGAACGTGCTTTGTCATTGGTTTATCCCTCCGCTTCTGCTTCCTACTAAGACAGTGTGGTTTTCTTTAGATCATAAGCGAAACGTAAGCGATGGAGTCCTAAGCGCAGTCGGAAGAAAAAGAAAACGTTCTGATTCTTCTGACTCCGATTCAGTCGGACTTTTGACTCCGCTTACGACTCCGATTTTTGATTTTCACTAGGTCATAAGCACTCTTACGACTCCGCTTACGACTCCGACTCCGGTGAAAACCATTCTTAAAACAACAATGTGACTTAATAAGTACCTGTTTTCAATTCTTCCATTTAAAAGGATTTCTAGCAAAGCAAAGCTGAGTTGATTGGCTGTTGTGTCTTGACCTGTGAATAATAAAATATTCAAACCATACATCTTTTTTTCTCAAGTTATTGAACAATAACCCAACACTTGCGACAAGTCGACTGCGCGAGCGAATGCGAGACACCTAACCTGCAGAAACCAGAAAAGGGCTTTGAGAAAGCCTACAACAACCCGAACGTCTTCTCAAATACAAACTCATGCACTTTTCTAATCATGCTCTCTTCCTTGGCTGCGTTTTTTATGAATGCATTCGTTACGAATTCATATACTGTATGCATTCATGATTGCATATTTGTTTGTGTGTATTTATTTATTTTTAAGGACCCCCTCCCCCACAAGAATCTTCATCTTTGAAGGAGGGAGTTTACTGCGGGAGCCATTAATTCTCAATCAGATTTCGTAGTATATTTACCTGCTACAAAAAAAGTAATAAATTCATCCACAAGATCCTCCATGCTGACATCACCGTCCAACTGACTTGCTTGTAAAATCATCCCCATAATATCATTAGGATGTGGCTGACAACTCTCTTGCATGGCTTCTCTGCGTCGTTCTATACTTTCTCTAGCAAGATTTCTTAAAAAAGATAGTGACTTTTGCACGTTCTTTTGATATGAATGTTTATAAAATGAAAGGGATAGAAATGGATCTAAGTAACTTTCTTCGTAACCTTCCAGGCACTTATAAAGACAATTTGGAACACTACTGTTATCTTCTAAGCACTTGAGTTCCAAATTAAATGCAACCTACAATTAAATCAAGAAAAAAAAATAGTTTAAACGCTTGTTAAACATAACTTAATTGTAAAGTTCGAGTTGATACTGCAGTTGAAACTTTAGTTGCAAAACAGTTATTGACTTGTGAACTAGTCAAATGCACAGATTATTTATAATTTAGTGTAATTCTCAAAATTAGCGTTTATTTTTTAATATGGCTGAAATGGAAGAATGGCCCTCTTGTATATTTGAACGTGTACTATGAGTATTAACTTCCTTTTACCCGCTTAGTTCAGCAAGCTAGTAACCTAGTTTCTTGGCCTTTGCTTAAGGAAGGACTCGGTCAACCGGCAAGAGTTTGCCATAAGATTTTTCTATGTTTAGTCTGCAGAAACCTCATTGTACAGTGCAAGAATCTCCACACAAGCGACTTTATGTGAAGAATCTTACAAATTCATTGGTTTCCTGGTATTTTAAAAAAATTGGCTTTAATTATTTTGATCGCTTCACATTCCTCGTCATCTTTGATCTACCATTTTAGCTTAGATAGCTCATCAGGTGCCAAAGATTCATAACCCTATTCATTCCGATCTTCCACCATTCCATGTTTTAGGGTTACCCTTCTTTGTAGGATTATAGTTGAACCTCCACGCGGCCAGTAATCAAAGTCCCGAAGTAACTGAAAGTTTATTAAACTTCTATCAAGCGGCGTTTTTGTTTCTGCGCCTTGTTTTTAACAAATTTCCTCCACGATGTTTTCTTTTGTGAGTGTAAAATTCGAGTCCTGAAGAGAACCATTCTATTTATCCAAAGAGAGAATTGTGGTTCTGAAAAAGTGTGTTATTTTTCATTACTATAATCTATTTTTTAGAAATTGGAAACTGATAGGGTTCAAAGAATTAGATGGAAATTGGAGTTTTTCTCTTGAGTCTGGAATGAAATAAGAATCAGTTTTGGTTCCCTGGCTGAAGTACCGTTACGGAATTACCCAAGTAGTGAATTGGTCAGCGCCATTACACAGCGGAATTCGTTTGACACCACTCCCCAGCAATGCACCATTACCAGTAAGTCTTCTTCCAAAGCTGTATATCAGGTGCAATATGGCCCCTATTACGCTGTCAAGCAAAATTTGCTTCAGTCACTTAATTTGTTCATTTGACCCCTTATACCCGCAAATATCATTACCTGACACTCTGTCTGAAAGTTAACATGATCTTTACAGTAGAATGAATGAACAACTTAAGCGGTTGAAAAAGAACCTAAAAAAATTCAGGCTTGTCCGGGAATGAAACCCTGACCTATGCGTCACCGCTTAGGTTTTTCTTTCTACTGTAAAGTCTGTGATGATCAAGCTCACTTTCAAATCTTTACCCACACGGCAGTTCAAAATATGACTCATTTTATATCAATTCAAATCTAAGTCTTTCACTCACTTTTCCAATGACATCTAAAGTAGTTTTCTGAAATTCATCAGCCATGTCAACAACAGTCTTTCCATCAGCAATGTCCATTAATTTGGTGACCAAGGAACTGGCTACAGAGTTAAATTGTGGAACCAGACCTTTCAAGTAGCCCCGATGAAATGCTGGGCTTAACAAACGTTTTTGATGTCTCCATTTATCGTGGTCAAGTTGAGTAAATAAACCAGAGCCTAAGAATCTATACCTCCCAAACAAATAAGCTATACTGTTATACATTGAAGGTGCCTTTGGAAGATTCAAGGTCACAATGCCATATTTTATGAATTCAGGACTGGATATTACCACAAGTGGTGAAAAAAAGTACCACCAAACAAACACTGGCCCATACGTGAGAGCATGATCAAGCAGTATTTCACACAACAGTCGCCCCTTGTTATCTGTAAGCTCTGAAGCATTGCCATAGAAGAAACTTGTCCGTTTAGGTCCTGGAATGTGGTTGTAATGCTGATGTCGATTCCACAAAAGAAGCACACAAATCGAGGCAGCAAAGAGTAACACAACCGAGAAAATGGCCAGGATGGTTGCCAAGAGGTACATTAAATTTAAAAATATTGACATCATGATATAAATGGGGATAACTGAAGGTATGTATATGTTAAACTGCAAGAACTGCGTCAAGGTGTTCTATTGTCCGCTCTCAGATTCTAGTGTTTGATGCTGCAGAGCAAGAGAAAAGAACATTTTCACCATTAGTAAAATACAGTGTTGACAAGATGTATTTCGTGCAAATGCATTTTGTGGGATTCACAACTGATTTTTCTTACGGATTCTTCTTACGACACCGTTTGGCGCTCGTGAGTTGGAGTTTTGAGATCCTAACGTGTATTCTACAAATCGTTTGACAACTTTGATTGATTCCATATCGTATCGAAATCAAGAATATTTTGACACAGTGGAGTTGTGTTATTCCAAAAGTGGCGCTTCTTCGCTTTGGTTCCGTGATAAATCACGCTTGGCCGAATATTAAACTTTTGCATGCACGTTAAAATTCATACAACTCCTGTTTATTATATCTTGGATGTTTTTTTAAATACCTTATCTAGTAATTTACCCAGACTCTTCGATTTTTATGGTTATTAAACAGGTATTCTTTTAACTGCTGTGTGATTGTTTTTTGTTGCCGTTTTGTCTTTCTAAATAGACAACGTCGGTTTTTCAATCCTAGAACTAGGGATATGGAGAAGGAATTCTGGTTTGTGATTCACCAACAAATGAACATACTCGGCCGAGTTGATTCACTCGACCTTTTACTGACAGCCAGTTAGTACGTCTATTTTCTGGTAAATTAAATCAATTCACATCCTTATTTTCATGAAGGAATAAGATGTATTTAAAACAACCAGCAGCCGATTGCTGAAACAAGGCATGTTTATCACACGTACTTTTTCGGTTTGCTACGCACCGACTATCGTGGATCCTATAAATTCAACGAACTTTAACGCAATGTACAAAAAAAAGAGTGAGAATTAGATATAAGATTTATGACAACGCTGGTAGCAGGGTCTATCTCGGATTAGGAGGGGGTTACTCCGTGCCGTTTTCCTGCTCTCGGACCCCCAAGATTCCGTTGCTTTTAACCTCCTTGGCTACGGTTTCCTGATTAGGGCTTTCAACAAGTTGCTCGGTAACAGCTGTTTGGCAGTTTCTCGTATCTCGGGCAACGTTTTTCGCGAGTCTGCTCTAAAGAGGGTATATAATTTTGTGCGAGTCTGCCCTAATTATAAACAGGATGAAATTTGTTTGTACTCCAAATATTCAAAAGCAAATACTAAAACGTCTATATAATAACGTGGATTTGCTTAACAGGATAACAAAATTGTGGTCCCAAACAGGGTATGTAGTTTATGATTTTCTGTCCTAAACAGGACCCTCAGCGCCTCCCCCAGGAAAAAGACGTTCCATGCAAACACCATACCATTTAAACATGACAGCCTCGTGTAAAAGAAAAGGACGGTCAAAAGTGTGGCTAATCAGAAATAGCCCTTTTCAAACATACCATAATACTCTTTGCTGTCCCTCCAAAATTTTGCATTAGCATTCTTACAATTGCCCCAAGAGAAATTGAAAACAATGCTTACGCAAAATTTTGGAGGGACAACAAAGAGTATTATGGTATGTTTGAAAATGGCCTATTAAGTTATTTTAACGGTAGAGAATAGAGTCTGACAAATTACGCCTTAATAATTTTGGGCGCAAGAGTATATCTCGAGCGTCAGGCATGCCTCTTAATGCTAATGTTATTTTTTTATAATTTAGCAGAATCAGATGTGTTGTTATGCAGTTTTCACAATACAGGGCCTAGGATTAAAATTTGGTTCCACTTTTTGTAATTTACCTTCGTGTGTATTGCTTAGAGTAACATTTTGTGTTATCATAACTGTATCTCAGAGTTAAGTCTCAACAATATTCTGTTACCTTGAGTTACATGTTCGTAGACAAGAAAACCGTGGCTTAATCTTGGGTTAAACTTAACCATCTTTCGAGGAACCGGGCCTGATCAAATTGCTCTCAACACGAAAACAATGTGTTTAGGAAAACAATTTTAGCAGAAATAGAGAGAGCTCATAAAAATTAACTAGTGAATTTTAATTTTCAGGCTTACATGTCTTAGATCTTAAAAGAAGCGACAGCTACTGCCGCCGAAAAACCAGAAGGATTTGTATGGGACGAACAGCTCTTGCCACTCAGTCACGGTTCAGTGGTCTTCCATACAAATCCTTGTATATTTTGAAACGTTCAAACCGTCGTTAAATCTCTCCCTGACGCATTACACGTCTGAAATTTCCTGTTTTTATTAGTGCGTTTCTATTTTTCTAGTATTTCTCTATAATAGAGCGCTCTTCTCTTTAAAAAAAAGGTTTGATAATAGAAATTTTAACTGAGTAACAAGGTTTATGTCATCTCCATAACTGACCTCCTCCTCGTGGCCTCTTCAAAACCTGCACAAAATCACTCCATTGACGAGAACTGGCATGAAAATTAACGTTGTCGCTAATATAAAAATTAATTAGAATTAATTATGAAAATTATGTAACTGTAAGTCTAGGTTTTTTTAAATCTTTTATGGTCACGTGACTAACAAATGCAAAAGCAAAGCTTTTCAGATTTCAATGTGCTCAGGGGACAACAATTTGACTTTTGAGGGGGGTATGGGTGATTTCAGAACGGAAAGACTGATTTCCGGGCAAAATAATTCTTGCCATAAAATTCCTGGTAAGAAAATTCCTGCCCTGAAAAAAATATCTTTCATGGCGTATTGTACTGGAAAAAAATTCTTACACCGTTGTATGTCAGGAAAAAATTCTATCACCAGAGGTTTGTGAAAATTAAAATTCTCCCTTAAACCAAATCACCTATACCACTCCTCAAAAATCAAATGGTCGGCCCGTTAATTAATACAGAAGATTTTGTATGCTACTGTTAAACTAATTTTCCTACCCAAGGCGCTAGCTAGAATGTTCAAAGTTTATGAAATCGTGGACATTACGGAATTGAATTTCTTGACGACCCTTAAAGACTCGAGAATTTTGGCATAGTCGTAGACCTTATGACCTTAAGCCAAGCTTCCAGAAGCAATTAGATGATTTTCTCTCAAACGCTATAAACAATGTGCTTAGTTAAATCCAGCGGATAATTAGGAGCGTGATACCAGAGTTCATGGATGACGCCGAAAAGCATAATACTAGACCGTCAGACCGGCGGATTAAGAAGTGCAACGCACGAGGTTCTGCCATTGAACAAAGCTATGAGAAAAAAGGGCAGGTGACTGGGACATAACCGATAAAACAGATACTGTTACAAAGGGTGATACAAAAGGTAAGACTAGGACTTGCCTGACAAAAATCTCTCCGCGCAGATGTAATCGCCGGAATGGAAGAGCAAGAGGGAGTGAAAGGGGGAAAGGCGTGTGGTTTTATATGGCACTCTTTTAGGACTATGATAGTGATTGGCTCTCTGAAGGGGATAAATTGTCACGAGTCGCATGATTCACTATGCGATGAGTGTATAGTATCGACATAAGTGACATTAAGCCTTGGCATAGTGTTCGATTTCAAAACAATGTCCACATTTCAAAATAATATTTCTAGTTTGGAAGTAGAGTTTGAAAGTTCCGGTCTCTGACTTGATCTCTCACTCACTAAACGATTTTATAAAGGCCTGTACGGTAAATAACAGATCTAGGTTTTTCTTAGTTACGCGTAATGCGAGAAGTGCGTGGGGCATAAATCCGACTGAATAATGTCAAGTAATACGGGCAACGTTTTTGTTCAAATAACTTGTTGCGTAACCGTTGTTGCATAGGTTCAATTACCGTTCTGTTGCCCAGTATCCGGCCACTTAAAAAAAAAACTCAATTTTTGAGGCGCCCTTTTCAGTTCTCGGTAAACGAAGTATTTAGGATGAAAGCTGAACATTTCAGCTTTAAGATGAACGTTTTGGCGAGTTTACAGGTTGCGAAACAGGTGCAGAAGGCGCCGTTCTGTCCAGGTGAGTAGACGTTTCATGGGTAATATTTACGCTGTTTACTGCGCAGCTAGCCTGCGAAACGCAGACGCATTTCCGGTCGTCGCTTTTCGGAGGGAGAGAAGCGACGACCGGAAATGCGTCTGCGCTTCGCAGGCTACTGCGCAGCAAAACTAGTGCTGTTCACAAATGGGTTGGTAATATGTGATATTTTTAAAGAAACTGTTTTATATTTAAAGTGAAGATACTTACAGAAGTCAGGTTCTCAGAAAATTTATTAATTCTTCTTGAAATTAAATTCGCTTGGAATAAGGGAGGCCAGAAACATTCACGAACTATTGATGTCAGGTGCCCAGTATCCGGCCCGTTTTTTCTTTGCCGTACAAAAGCGATGAATTAGCGTGTACATAATCCGGATAGGATTTATTTCATATCTATAACTATAATTAAAGCTTAGGACCTATCATATAATCGTAAAATGTAATTCTACTCAACTCCTTCTGGAAATTTTTTTCACTCATTCGATCAGAGGCGACTTGATTTCGTGTGCACGACTTGTTTCGCGTGACTGCGTTTTTACTGGGCTGCCTGTGGCACAGCCCAGTTATAAAATGGGCTTGGTTTTTCCTTCTGGCACAAATGGCACTCGGGTGTGTTCAGCGTGTGTGCAAAAGTATGCGTAGAATAGATCACTGGGCTTCAGCAGAGTACATTCCGAGGAGCTCGAAGCGACTCAAAGCTATTAGCAATCTATCTTCGGTGGAAGTGTACGAATGCAAACATACGAATGTAAACGCTGTTGATGGTTAGCCCACAGTAATTCAAAACAAACAAAGTTCAGAAAAACTAGAGATACCGTGTGGCATGAAAGTCTTGCAATTTTTCTAGCGATCTGCAAAAATGAGTTCCCGCCAAAAAAAAAAAAATATTAATGCAAAAATTTTTCCCGCAAAAATTTACTCCAGAGTAAATATACTCTGACAAAAATTTGCTACACAAAAATACTGTATTAAGGGCCTGTTTATATGGAGGTGGGGGACCCCAGGTAGGTGAGGTAACACGCTTAGGTTGGGTAAAAAAATAACCCTCCTTTACATGCAAATATCTTACAAGGGTAGGCTTGGCAAGTTACCCCACCTTGAAACGTTTACATGGCAAAACTTGACCCTGTCTGAGAGGGTTACCCAGTCTGGCAGACAGGCTATCCACCTTGGCAGGTCACTCCCCCCCCCCCATCATGTCAACGTGATCAAATTAAAATGAGATAATATATGGACTGGCCAGGTTACCCCACCTAAGCCGGTTACCTCACCTACCTGGGGTCCCCCACCTCCATGTAAACAGGCCCTAAGAAATTGTGTCTGTTTAATTACAACTCACCCCTTTCATTCAGAAACAAAACAGTATACAATGAATTGGTTTTACATAGTGTACGCATACCTTAGTACTGTTTGAAAATATTTATTTCTTTTACACCCTGATTGCATGTACTTAACAAGAACGAAAACATTATCAATGCTGGGTACTGGATACTTTTTGAAAATCGCAAAAAATTAATTCTCAGTGAGAAAAACCAATGTGTCGCAAAAATTATTTTCCACGAAACAGACAAAAAATCCCCAATCGCAAAAATAAACTCCCGCAAAACTTTTGTGTCACATGGTACACCCACCTAGCTTGTTTTGTGTCGACCATCAATTATCATTATCATCAATTTATAGTCTCAGTTCAAACAGTTTAATGAGACCTGTGGGTTGGGGTGGTGTCCGCGATGGGAATGCCAGTTTAGCAGGGTTACCTGTTACCTCTTCCTTTCATATGCTCTCAGCTGTCTGTTCTGGTAAAATTCTTGTTTTCATACAATAAATTATTTCTATCTAGTCTAGGTTTTATGGCAGCCTAGTATATACCTTCTGGTGTCTAGTCTATATATAACCGGAAGCGTGGGAGTTGAACTGGGAATTCTCATACTTTCCCCACTTGAGACTGCTAGAATAGGGTTGCAATGGTCTGAAAAATGTCTCAAAGGGATTGAGAGATGTGAAAGAAGGAGGAATTAGTGCTAGAAAAGCAGGCCAAATGTGGGGACTGAGCATGAAGAAATCAACACCAACTCTGGTCAAACTAAATAGGAAAGTGACCTCTGACTGTCGGATTGAGGTCCCTTCGCCAGTTTTTTTTAACAAAAAATGAAGAAAAAAAACGGTTTGCAGATGGGCTAATTGATCTTGCAAAGCATAGATTTGGCTTGTCCACGGATACATTCCTTAACTCAGTGAAAAAGTTCCTAGACAAAAAAGTAAGAACTATACCATTTAACAGCCACTGGCATTCCCCACCATACCCCAGTCATTTGCTATGTTTTATTTCACAATGCTAGGTTCCCAGATCGATTTATATAAATTTTTGAAATTGATTGCCAGGCTACTTTGCAAGTGCAAGAGAAGCTAGTAAGTCGCTTCCCTGTCGAAATTTATGTACAATTATGTTGTTATTGTTGTGGCTGGATACTGGGCAACATAGGAGCTCTGCAAAAACATTAATTTCACGATGGAAACAAAGGCAAAAAAAATAAACTGTCCTTCATCATCTTAAGGACTAAATAGATTGTCTCTGGGCCAAATTTCAGAATTCTTACAACCAAGAATGGAAAGTTATTGCAATGTTAAAATGAAGTGACCAGATACTGGGCAACATACTGTCCTCTTTGAGAAAATGACTTTTTTTCTCCTGAAGGAAATATAAGAGTAATATAGACCCGATGAGCAGTGGAAATCAAGCTGAAAAGTGTTTTTCTCATATTACCACCTGCGCACTCAAAAAATTGATGTTGCAAGTTGCTGCAACATGTTGCGCAGATAAAACCCAAGTAATACCTTTAATTTGCAACAAAATTTCAGTTTGACTCTTGTCATAATGAGCACTTGACCACAGACAACTTTGGATGAAGCAAAGATGGTGGATGAAGTAGGTCCTTTGTCCTTCTTGCCTACTTACTAGAATTTAGAATTTATGCAGACTTCGGGCTGCAGACTGCGGACCAGGGATTAAATGCAGACTGTGTGTAAAATGCAGACTACAGACTGAGAGTAAGGCCCTGTTTACAAGGAGGGAGGGTAACCCCCAGGGGCCCCACTCACATATTTCAATGACGGGGGGGGGGGGGGTCCGACAGAGGTTCATATTTTAAACCCAAAAAAATCCCAACTTCAGAATTTGCCTACCCAAAAAAATCCCTACTTTTTTTAGCATACCCAAAAAAAAACCCTCAGTGTTTTTGCATCAGCAAATTTTATTATTTATCTTCTGGAAAGCTAGAACATACCAACTTCAACTTTGGTTTTGGTCAAAAACAAAACCGTGAAAACTATAAATTGCGCTTATGTTGTTGTTGATTTGAGCTGATGAAAAATACAATACCCAAAAAAATTCAGGCGTCTTTCATAGACCCAAAAAAATCCCTTTTGGTCAAAATGTCAGACCCAAAAAAATCCTTCGGACCCCCCCCCCCCCCCCGTCATTAAAATATGTGAGTGGGGCCCCTGGGGGGTAACCCTGGTGCTAGGGTTACCCTAGCACTCGCATATGTCTTCTTTTTTCACACGACGTGTTTACAAGGCAGGTAGAGTTATCCTCGCGCTAGGGTAACCCTACTTGAGTGCTACTAGGGTTACCCTAGCAAGAGGGTTTCCCTACGTGCCTTGTAAACGTTCAGCTAGGGATTAAACTCGCCTAGTCAAATTTCCTCCGTCATGCGTGACCAGTAATATCGTGCCAAATTGAACGGTATTTTCCAATTTCTGAGCTTAATTATAAACATCTGAAAAATAAAAAGTTATTTTCTGTCTACGTTGATAATTATTTTCCTTTTTTGTGAATTTAACGTGTTTTCCACAGAGAACTTCAAGGTTATTTCAAATTTTTGACCGTTACAAAAAATGTCACGCATGTCGAAACACGTCAGTAAAGCTGGTAAAGTTGACCCGGATGACAGGATAACCCCACCTGTGAAATTTGCTTGTAAACCAGAGCTAACCCAACCCTCTTGCTAGGGTAACCCTAGCGCAAGAGTAACCCTCTCTCCTTGTAAACAGGCCCTAAAACGCTGGCTGGGGTAAAATGAAGACCGAGCATAAACTGTAGTCGTGGAAGGGTTTAAGGGCAAAAAAATCTGGCAAATACATGTAAACGAACACTTACTTGACGACATCTGCTTGCACAAATCCACCGCTTTCTTCTCTGGAATGTCGTCGACGGCCTGAAACTTGAACCTTTTCTCCGTACGAGAGACGACAGAGACCACACGCTTCAACCAAGAAGCGAAGTTTTTGATACACGTGACCGTGAATTGGTTCAACACGACGATGTTCACGCTTAAATAAGAGCTGCTGACCCAAAATACTGAGTGCACAAAAAGAAAAGAAGTGTCTATGACCTGTCTATGAAAGTATTGCAAATCAAGGTACGCAGTTCTGGCGAATGTGCAATGTACTTCGACTAGGAAGCGAGGTGTGTAACTGCTACCAGCTAGCTATTTCCCCCATTTGGACAAGAAGGAGCACAAATGTTTAAAAAGTCTACAGTCTTCATTCTGCATTTTGCACCCAGCCTACGTTTTACTCTCAGTCTGCAGTCTGCATTTCACCCCAGGTCCGCAGTCTGCAGTCTGCGTATTACGCTGACCGGTAATCGATTTTCTATAACCGCGAAAGAATCCCTATTAGGCCAGGTCTCACAAGAGCTCTTACTCCTTTTATTTACACGTTCAAATATCTTTGTAAGATGTATCAAAGAGGTAAAATTAATTTAATATAAGCCGAGCTGAGTTGAAAAAAAACCCAATAAATTGCTGTAGGTCGTTTTCTAAGCGCATATTTTCCCTCTTTTTTTATTTTTGAATAGCGCGTGCTGAGGGTTTGTGCCAAATCACCGAAGTGTAGCTCGCGTACTTAGAGCGTGAACATTTTCACTTAGAGTGTGAACTTTTTGGATTCATTGTTGTGCTAGTGTTAAACGTAAAACAAGTGCAGTTGTAAGGAAGGAAGGAAGGAAGGAAGGAAGGAAGGAAGGAAGGAAGGAAGGAAGGAAGGAAGGAAGGAAGGAAGGAAGGAAGGAAGGAAGGAAGGAAGGAAGGAAGGAAGGAAGGAAGGAAGGAAGGAAGGAAGGAAGGAAGGAAGGAAGGAAGGAAGGAAGGAAGGAAGGAAGGAAGGAAGGAAGGAAGGAAGGAAGGAAGGAAGGAAGGAAGGAAGGAAGGAAGGAAGGAAGGAAGGAAGGAAGGAAGGAAGGAAGGAAGGAAGGAAGGAAGGAAGGAAGGAAGGAAGGAAGGAAGGAAGGAAGGAAGGAAGGAAGGAAGGAAGGAAGGAAGGAAGGAAGGAAGGAAGGAAGGAAGGAAGGAAGGAAGGAAGGAAGGAAGGAAGGAAGGAAGGAAGGAAGGAAGGAAGGAAGGAAGGAAGGAAGGAAGGAAGGAAGGAAGGAAGGAAGGAAGGAAGGAAGGAAGGAAGGAAGGAAGGAAGGAAGGAAGGAAGGAAGGAAGGAAGGAATAATGATAACATCTTCATTCATCGTGATAGAAAACCGATCAGCTGAGCACAGAGGATCAGCTGTACCCTGCTAGCAGATTCGCTTTGATCTTTCCCAGATAAGTTGGGAAAGAGGAAGCGACTCAGGTTCCTTCCTCTTCCCGACTTATCTAGGAAGATCGAAGGACACTCTGTTCGCAGGATAGACCAGCTGGTGATTAGCAAAATAATGATAAAAAAACCACATAAAAGAGTTATAATAATAATAATAATAATAATAATAATAATAATAATAATAATAATAATAATAATAATAATAATAACTTTATTAATCTCCTTAAAAAGGCTTTTCAGCTTAATTTACAATGTCAAATATCTAAAACTTAGTTTTCCAAAAATACCCTTAAAAAATGCTGTTTTATTTTAACCTTAAATACATCTAAATTAATGATAGACTGAAACTCGTCTGGGAGACTATTCCACAGCCTTTGGCCTCTGAAGGTAAACGCGCGCTGACCTGCAGCCGTCCTACAGAGTGGTATATGTACGCGGTCCCTATTCCTAGTGTTGCAGTTGTGCACTTCCGATCTGGTTTTAAACTTCTGACAAAGATATGGAGGTGCAAGTCCATTTAAGCATTTAAATACCATGGTAGCATCCCTAACCTCAAGTTGTTTAACAATTGGCAGCCACTGTAACTGCTTAAGAATAGGTGTAACATGATCAAATTTCCTCGTTCCAGAAACTATCCGGGCTGCAAAATGTTGCACTGTCTGTAATAGCTCGATGTTTTTCTTGGTGGTATTAGCCCATACTGATGAACAGTACAATAATTTACTGAATACGAGAGAATTAATTATAGTAATCAACGTACGCCTATCAAACAGGTATTTTACGCGATTTATTTGACAAAGGCTACCTATACATTTCGAAGTTAATTGAGTTATATGTTCGTCGTACGTTAAATTACAGTCCATTGTAACCCCCAGGTTTTTCGCAGACTTAGATGGTGTAATCTCCTTGCTGAGTAGTGTAATGCTTAGATCATCTGGTATCTTCATCAGCAACTGCGGAGTCCCCAGAACCAGAAGTTTTGTTTTTTCCGGGTTAATGAGTAGACTGTTTTTACAACACCATGTGGCTATGTTCCTAAGATCTTCTGTCAGCTGAGCTGCGGCTAAGGTGGTATCACGTACAGGAAATGAGAGGTATAACTGTGAGTCATCAACATAGCACTCTAACGACCCTACCTTAGGTACAGATGGTAGATCGTTGATGTAGATATTAAACAATGCGGGGCCCAAAATTGATCCTTGTGGTACACCATACGAGACTAGGCGGGGTTCAGATGTTTCGCAACCGATTCTCACCGACTGTTTTCTTCCGGTCAAGTAGCTTCTAAACCATTCTATTGCTTCTTTAGAGGTACCCATGTATGCTAAAGATCTGTAAAATCAAACGTAACCTAATTTACTAAATTATAGTATATATATACAACAATATAAAAATACAACGAAAAGGAAAAAATGCTATTTAGCAGTACAGACATGTTGCTTTTGATCCAATTTCAAGAAATATTTAAAAACCTTAGTTTTAAAACTAGAGACTGAGCCAAGTTCTTTTGGGAGACCATTCAAGTCCTGGGCAGCGGCAAAATTAAACTATGACTGTCCCATCGCTGAGGACATAGTATCTCCTAAATCTAACAGAGTAGCATCCCTAAAAGATCTATAATTTACGTAATTGTGATCTCTTAACCAGATAGTCAGGGGCACCCAACGAGAATATAGTTCAAAACCACTTAAACTTAGCATTGTTAAACGTATTTTAGTTTTTAAACGGTAGATATAGGCATATTTTTATCTCCTAAAAAATTTTTATCTGTTCGGATTTCCTAGCTGAAAGTCTAGTGATGCGAAAATTATAGGGATCAAAAAGTTAACTTTTCGAAAATTTCAGCCAGAGAAAAGGCTCCCGAAAATTCTAGAAGACCTTTTAAGGGTAAAAATCCGTGAAAAATGGGCAATTATACCATTTTTTAGATGTTCGAAAATCCTAGGAGAGGTAGGCAAGCAAGAAATTTTACAACAAATGTTCCGAAAATTCTAGATCTCAAATCGTCTTCCGAACAGATGTTTTCTGAAAATTGTCGTTGGGTGCCCCTGGACAGTTGTTTAGTTGTATTGAAAGCTGGTGGGGACAGTTGGCATCATGAACAACTTTATAAACAAACTGAAGTCTTAGAAAACAATGTCTACTCTGTCTCAATAGTGATAAAAGAGCCAACTTAGTACACATGTCCTGAGTACAAGATTTGCGATGAGCAGCTAATATGATACGCATTGCTTGATTCGATCAAATTGTTGCGCATTCTGTTTAACACAGTCTCTCCAAACTATACACCCATTAATCAAATATAGGTAAAATGGTTTGCTTGTAAATTATTAACAGAACCTTTCCACACAAAAAGGATAAAATCCTATTCAACATCTTCAGTTTGGGATAAACCTTGGAGGATATGTAAGAAATGTGATCATTCCAGTTCAATCGATTGTCAACTCAAAGGGTTTAAGGGCTGGGTCAAAGCTGCGTTCGGAGCATACGAATGATTGGCAATATATACCTCTGGTTAGGAGACCTAGAATAAAATGAATACTTCCTCAAAGGTAAATCTTGACGTTTTCTTGTGCCTTAACGTTTAATTATGGTCACGTGACACATCAGGGGACAAAAATATAAATCTGAAGAGAATTGGGGAATTGGTGACGAATTTACTTTGTTTGGATAAACAAATTGGCATTTCTGAAAGAGGATAAACATACCTAACTTTCTACGTTTGGAATGAATAAACACACCAAGTTTAAAATTAAAGTTTTAAATAACTCAAGATTAAATTGGGGCATTTAAAATGATGTTTTCCCTTATAATTTTTGATTGAAGTGCAATGAACGGTCATTCCTGTACAGTCATTCCAAACATGAAGTGTTAGAAATATTTAATATTAATTATGGAATATGTTATTGCTCAATTTCTTTTCTTAAACTGGCCACCAATTGGTCAATAATTTACAATTTTTAGCAAAATGGTCACGTGATATATCACACGACTTATACACCTTTTTACCTTGTATGATCTTCAGGAAATTTGCGTTTTGTCTTTTCATTAATGGGCAAGTGGATGCACGTGCATAAGACGAAATTTGAAAAAAAAACAGTTCTCTAGGGTACCATCATGTGGTCTGAAATGGGAAAACGAAACTTACAAGCTAAAAACGTCTATAACTCAATATTTATACTTTAAATGTTAAGGGCGATGAGTTCTTTGTTTGGCGAAATTTTAATTCAGCGCCATCATCTATGCAGAAGTTATAGCAAATAAATCATTTTCCACAGGTAAACCCCTTAGTCCAAGGACTTAAACTGCTTGAGAATGACCAGTCCTAAATAGGTGAATTGTTCGGATTGTTTCAAGGGTTTATCACCAAGCATGACTTGTAGTTGACGAGTAATCTTGACAGCATGGTTAGTGCCTATAAGCATCACTTCAGATTTCTTGGTATTACTTATTAAGCCATTGTTGGTGAGCCGGCTGCTAATTGATTTCAGGTCACAGTTGATGTATTCCTCAGCTCTATCAATGTCGTTTGAACTTGTATGAACTTCAGTATCGTCAGCATATAAAGTAACATGATAGTATTGACAGACACTGGTTATTCCATTTATGTGAACATTAAAAATGGTCGGTCCAAGTACTGCCCCTTGAGGGACACCATAAGTTATTTCCCTCTTAGAAGAGCCACAACCACAGCACGAACTAACTGAGTTCTATCAGACAGATAGCTCCTCATCCACTCCAGAGCTGTTGCGCGTACACCGTACGCTTGCATCTTGTCCAGAAGAGTAGCGTGCTCGATCACGTCAAATGATTTTCGAAGGTCAAGAAAAGCACATAGAGCCATAACTCCTGCTTTCATGCAAAACAAAACAAGACGAAAAATGCACCAACCAAAGAAATCTGAACTGATCGAAGGTAAATTTGTAAACACCAGACTACTGCTAGGCTTCTTCGTACGACTCTGCAAGATTACTCTACCAGTTTCCTTCCATCCCCTCGAGAAGAAATATTTCACAACAAACTTCTCTATTTGTCAAAGGAAACAAACGCACAAAGAAAGCAACTATCCGAATTAGTATTTACTATTAGAGCTTCCTGATGAAGGTCAGACATTAAGGGCGTAGCCCGCCAACCATTTTTTCCTTGTAAGCCCGCGTTGAAGAAGTCCCAAACGGGGGGAAGAGGGGGGTAACATTAAAGCAACCACAGCTCCTTTGTTTTAAGAGTGCCGTTTCAAAGTAAGACTAAATACTGGCATAATCAGCAATTGGGGGGAATATCTAACCATTATAAGCTTTTTTTAACTACTTCAGAAAGAGATCTCTGCCCACACCCGACTTATTTTTAGACCAAACTGAGGCCCGAAGGGCCGAAAAAATGTTTTTTTGGAGATCGGGGCCCCCACCTTATCTAACGGTCTGGATGACCGGGCCCCCCTTATCTCAAAGTCTGGATCCGGTACTGCTAGAACAGAGCTTATATAGACCTCTAACATGCTTCCTTGATCAACGCCGGCTCTGCGTAGAATGCGTAGGGAGTAGAGCTTCTTGCAAGCTATTTCGAGAAAGGTTGTCGGCAAAAATGTGCACGCGACGATCCCGAAAGGTAACATGGGATATGATCAATACACTGTTCCAGACACTGTACATGTAGCTGTCAAAACTTCTTTTGTTGGTTTCCTTTAGCACGCGCAAACATACGCCCATGGCCTCTTGTGCCATTCTTTCAAATTTCTTTGAAGAACAGCGAACTCAAAACCACCCAAATTACCTTTCGGGATTGTCGCGTACACTTTTTCCGACGACCTTTCTCGAAATAGCTGTACATGACTATTCCACTTAAGGTCGCTATCGATAAATACTCCAAGAATCTTGTAAGTCGATACACGTTCTATAGCGTTGTTGCCCCTAAGATCATATATAAGACATCGCTGCCATAACTTTTTTTCTTGTTGGGCCATCCTTGCTTTATAGTAAAACATAAAATACAAACAGCTGTGTTTACTGCTCTTTTCAAAAACACCCTTGACGCGAATTCTGATTTTAAAAGCCAATATACGTTTGCGACCTTTGCTGCCGTCGATGATCTTAGCGGACCTCTTAGGAAAGAGACGTTTACTTCAAAGGGTCCAAAATGTCATGGTTTATGATTGGTGGATCTCGATCCGTTTTGTGTCTTTCTGTATTTCAAGTCACGTGATCGTAATTATGATTGACGGCAGTCATTCTCGTCCCTTAGCCACTCGGCTTAATTATAACGACCACGTGACCAAGAATCGACGGGCTCTGGGAACGAGAATTGACGGCAGTGAAGAACGCATTAGGCCATTTCCCAGTTCCAAAAAATCTCACTTTCAAAGCGAGGCTAAGTGCGAAGCCATTGATATGGAAATGATTTTTAATTATGATGCAAATAAAATCATTTTCACAACAAAGATTTCGCACTTAGCCTGGTTTTGAAAGTGAGACTTTATGGAACAACCTCGTCCCCAGGGCTTTCCCCTTAAGGGAAAAGCCCTGGGGACGAGGTTGTTTATGGAACTCGGAAATGGCCTGTGAAGGCGGCTTCTGTACTTCAGAGTTTACGTGTTTTTGAAAAGCGCAGTAAGTCTAACATTGAGAACTTTCGCATTTTTGTATATTGAAAATGTAAAAGCATTCAAAACTTCGAGTTTATATAAAAATGCGAAAGCTTCGAATGTTCCGTGAATCGAATGTTTATCACCGCTGTTTATGTTTATTTTTGATCAACAACAACCGTCTCAGGCGTTAGACCGTGGTGCTCGCAAGTAGACAGGCGATGTCACGCGCGATAACTTCTGAATTCTCTCACTCACCTAAGATAATTGAGTACTCATATAGTAAAGCAACCCGCAGTACGTGCCCAGGAAAAGAAGTAACTTTTAGAGACCAAGGTGGTTTAACTCATGCGGAACGAAAGAGCGTAAGGGAACCTAGCGGAACGGCTCACCAACTAAAGAACCTCGACTGATGCGATCAATCACATGAGAGCGTGTACTCAGTGAATGATATAAACGATTAAAAATGTACAATGTCGTAAGTTTCTGAAGTTTGCTATAATGTCCTATGATGTGCGTGGACTAATATCTGGGAGCCACGAGATCGTTTAATCCTACTTTCCTCTTTCAAAAAGATCGCTCCTGACTGTTCCATTTGATGAAGCTCCTTCAAAACAGGGTCTCAGTATTTTGTTAGTTCAGCCTTAAAAAAAGCCATGTCTGAATTATACCACAGATAATGGTATTTTCTGCGTTTAAACAGGGTTAATCAGGGAACAATACCAATATTAGCACTGAACTCCGCAGCATGCGGCATAACCATATCACGCCGGCCGGTGGCAGCCATGGACAGCTGTTTCGCCCTTATTGGGGTTCTTTAGCATGGCATAGCCGTTGGATCTCTGTACGGACAAAGCCGTTCTCAGAGGCCCGTTACTGTCGAGGAGAACGCGGCTTAATTCGTACAGAGGCCCGACGGCTATGCCATGCTGATGTGCCCTAATAAGGGCGAAACAGCTGCCACTGTCGGGGTGATATGTTTGTGTGCATGCGTAAGGTAATGACCATAACGCGGCCCCATAACGCAGTGAGTTAACCGCAGAGGTGGTACGTGTGCTTCAGTGCTAATATTGGTATTGTTATAAACAGGGAACCATGGACCAAGATATCCGATGCGTACCGTCTATTAGGGTTTTAGATTGACTAAACATACACTGACCGTTTCCGATGAATCTTATATTATACTTTGTTAACAGTTGTAATTTCGTCGGCTTGCTAAAATACTCGGTCCTTTTTGGAATGGTGCGTGGCCCATGTCATCACTAAAACGCGCGCAAATCATGGGACATTTTTTAATAATGAAACTTCAAAACGAACAGTTTAGGCTTTTAGGCATCATTCCTTCGTTCTAGATGATGGATTCAATTTCTGGTAAATGTTTATTTCGAGACTATGGAGACCTCATCTGAATAGGCGCATTGTTCATAGAAATGACTAGTAGCAGTAAGGAAAAATAACAGTGTTTAGTATCCAGGCCTCTCTCTCTTTATTGGATTTACCTGTCACCGGCCCAGGTCACCTGCCCGTCACAATCTCCAATCATCCTAAATCAAATAAGAATAAACGAACAGAGCAACTGAATTTCATTTATCACAACCAACCATCGGCTTTGGAATGTACCTTTCTGAGTGATATATTGTCAATTTTTACTTTTTCTGGTGGATAACGCAGCGCTACAAGAACGCAATGTACCCAAAGGAGGAGAGCCCTTGTGATGATGTTCGCTTTTCTCCAGGCTTTTTCTTCCAATGCAGCGGTTGGCTCTTCAGTCGGCTAAAAAGATACAGCCTCCCCACGTCAAGGTACGACCAAGTTACCAAGGAGTAACACTTACTAGGTGTTATGGTGGTTTGTTGAAATTAGACTTAGAAATCGGCAGTATTAATCATTAGATTTATCTCTCGCGGAATACACCAAAAATTCCAGCTTACTTTCTCCTGATGATCAGAAGAAGCTCACCTAAGAAATATGCTGGGAAATTGGGTCACTTTTGTGTGACAGAAGAGGATACCAAACCTAACAAGTTAATGAAAGGAAGTACTAATTAAACTGAATCAAGACCAATGAGAACTACAGGAAAAAGGAAAGAATTTTTATTTTCTGTAATGCACACGGCCAAGCTGGAATCATTCGGTAGAAAAATATCGCTTCTTCATCTCGAGCTCGACACGTGAGTCTTAAAGTCCAGAAATGTGGCAATGACAAGAACGTGACCATCATAATACAGTGGAACATAACGGACCTTCATATAACGAAGTCCTCGGTATAACGAACGATTTTCTTTACCTCAGTAGTAGTAAAATATATGGAAAAGAACCGCGATGTAATGAAACCTCGTTATGGCAAACAAATTTGCCAGTCCCTTAGCACTTCGTCATGTAGAGGTTCCACTGTGCTCCGGTTAATGGTTGTCTTTTGTACGTGCGCTGACAACACATGATGCACGTCGCGTGCGCGGAAGAAAAGTCTAAAAAACTCACACTTTTTTATTCTTTGGGTCGTGAACTACACCACACTTTTGAATGTCAGGAGTAAATTTTTTCCTTATCCTTATCGAGTGTCATCCGTGTAAAGAAAAACTAGAGTTTAATCACCAAATTTGGAAAAAGTTGTATGGAACGCTCTAAATCACGCGCTTGTCACTGGATCTCTACCACTTTGATTAGCTTTGATTGCACAACCAATCGATTTACGCTGTAAATTTTCCCGCCAACTTTTCACCAATCACGTGTACGCAAAGGGTGTTTTGGAACGTCATGTGACCCAGATGAAATTGTGCTTCTCTTCTTGAATGCTCGTGTGTTTTGTAGGAGATGAGGTTTATGAGGGGAAAAAACTGCCAATGTTATCCAAACTCTTCTCTTTTGGTCACCGAAAGGCCGGGAAAAAGCACAGCGATGCCGAGACGTAAGCATCATTATTCGACAGCCTAATTTTTCGTTTTAGAACGTCGTAACGGCCCTTAATAATTTTATTGTATTCACGTTTCGCAGCGAAGCAGACGAAAAAATTCATGGGACAAAGAGGTAAATGTTAAAGGGAGGCTAATGGTTTTTATTTTTGCCAAGTATTGTAGATTTATTGTTTGATGCGTCACAGGTACGACAAGTTACAGTCAGTTAATTGGGAATGTCAGCCATGTTTAATTTCTTTAAGGAGTGATGGTTTCGTGACCGATGGTTTTGCGGACCACAATGTCTTGTAGTGTAAGCTTACTTACTATTATTGATTTTACAAGTGTTACTACTGAGTAAAGTATTGAATCGACACCATAAATGCGTTTTAAACCCTTCTTCACTTGTTCGAGGAAACGACAAATAAGCTTACCAAAGTCGCTCCATAAGAAAATTTCTTTTCTACTTGCTTTTTATCGCATTGATTGAGCTACAAGACAGATTAACAAATTCATGCGCATTCAACTTTTACTAGCGTAATGTTTTCAACTACAATAAGTCTGAGGTAGCCGGTGATCTAGAATTTTCGCAGCATGTAACGTATCGGCTGATTCTTTTCAGGTCAAAACAGAACAGCAACAAATAAACATTTTTAACCCATCCGGTGTCTTCCTTATTATAACTTAGTTTATCAGTGTAATTTGTCGGGCTAAGTGGTTCACTAATTTATGTGAATTTTGTTTTATTTTATAAAATTGAGATCGATTAGCCAAAATTAATGGTATTGATGAGCCTCGTGACTCAAGATGTCAAAGAGGCTGCAGACGTTCCTGATCCCAAAAATCTGCTAACCTCAGATTATGACGCATTTTTCCAATTTGATGATTTATAATCTTAATAACATGAATACTTTACATTTTTTCTCTATTGTTTTATATCTACAATTGATGTTTCGAGATCTGTGGGAACAAAGGTTGATTGTTTGACAAGGTGTTTTAGAGGTTTAGTAATTTTTAGATGCTGATTTCCAGGATTAAACTTCTTTAACTTTAACTTGTTGACTGGTGTTGACATGATTATTTTTACTAAATCAGAATAATAATTTTCAGTGCATTAATCCTTTTTTATCTTAAAACAATTGTCTCTGACGTCGAGACTGGTGAAGCTTTGCCATTAGTGGGTAACAAAATACTCTAACGTAGTATTTTGCTTAGGGGCCAACCATTTGGGGTTACGATGATCTAGTTTGCATAAGAATTTATTTTCCCCAAATCTCTGGTGGTAGAATTTTTTCCCTATTATACAAAGCCATTGTATGGCAGGTATTTCCTTGCAAGATATTTTTCACTCAAAATCAATCTGCATGATATTTTTTTCTGGAATGCCTTGAAAGTAAACGAAACACGGTTTGCAAAAAAAGGAAGTGAAATTTGAATGACAAGGTGGAACAAACGACAGTTCACTTTTAACAGCTTTCAAATGTCCTGTGAGTTGTAGGGATCTGAAATTATAGCATAAAAGTATGGCCTCAAGCAATTATTTGCACATGTACATTTATGTTCTTCTTTGGATAATTGCTAATGATCATTAACTTTCATATTTGACAAGGCAGCTTAGATAATATTTGGCACAGTTGTGCAAAACATTTTGTTATTATTGTACAGTGGAGAATTCCTATACTACAGTAAGTTGTACTCTTTGTCCCGTTGGTAATGTACTTTGAGAATATTTATACATTTGGGACCATATGAAACCTAAAACTCAGAGGAATTAATTATGTTTTCATTTTGGAATAATCATGTTTATGATATTGTAAAAAGCAAGAAAAAATATTTTTGTTTTAACTGGAATGAGTACATGCTTGTATGATTAAATGACCACCTTTTTAATGCAACGATATTTTCATGGCCCCTGTATACTTTTACTACTTTCTTACTGTTTTTGTTCATGACTGGAGAAGTAAAAATGGCTGAAAGTGGCTGTATAAGAGCTGTTGTATACATTATAGGTTTGGTCAGAAAAAAGTACTGAAACTACATATACGTATATTCTTGTAGTTAAGTTTTTATCTCAGGTAATTTTTATTTTTCTTTTGTTTCAACTTCATTAGCATACATTACCATACCCAAAAACAGAAAAAAAAAAATTACCTGAGATAAAAAATTAACTACAACATATACATGTACATTTATATAGAAGAGGAACATGGCAGATTTATTCATTCATTCATTTATTCATTTTTTTTTTTGCCATTAACTAATATAAATACAAATACGACAACAATATACAGAAATTTATAGTGCATTAGAGATAATATACACTATTCTAACTAGAATTATTTACAAAATTAAATGTTTAGAGTGGTAATGACAAGAAAGCCTATATAGAAGCCGTGGGCTTATAAACTATAGATTCATGTAGAAGTGCTATACTAGCTAGGACACAGGACTGAGTAGGGTAGAGGGAAGTTCAAGAAGGGAAGGAAACTTCATTTGGCATTTTTCCTTTCTTCTTTTTCAAGGCCATTTCCTCAGTTGGAGCAGGATAAGATAAGAGTCCTGGTGTTCAGAGATTGTGATCGCAGGGGAAAAACCTTGTTGTTTGATTCTAATGCAGTTGCCTGTCAGCAGGTAAGAAAATTTATAGCAATCATTTTGCTGTTATATATTACTGTTACGATAATTAACAAAGACTTTATTTGCTGTAAATGTACTTCTTTTCTTGGTTGGTTACAGTCATAATGGCTTTTTATGATTGTTCTACTTACCCTATTGTTCACAAGTGTCTCATCAACTTCCTAAACAAAAGTTGATTTACTCTACTAATAGTTTGTCTGTTCATCACAGGATGCATGCCATAACAAGGGCTATGATGTGGAAAACAAGAGGCTATCTGGAGGACCAAAGATGGACACTAAACAAGGAAACAAGTCTCCAATGTCAAGACCTAAATTACAGGTTTGTATCTAATGCTCAAGCAGGATACATACATTTAATAACAACAATAATCAATGTATTTGCCAAGTTTGATTTTGTGGACTGCTTTTCATAGGTCTACTACTATTTGCCTTGTTATTGTGATCTTAAAACTGCGAGTTTTGCATTTGTAGAAGACGTTTTGCATCCTTCTTCAAAGTTTCTCCTGCTTTTTTTGGTCTTAACCTGTTTTCACTTGCTATCAGCCTTGTGCTAACTATATCACATGATTTTCAGAACCCACGACCGAGTCATGATGCTAAAATGCTGGGAGAAATGATTTTTGGATCAGTGGCAATGACATACAAAGGGCAAACAGTCAAAGTTCATGAAATAAGGTATGCCTTATTCCACAAAGCATGATGGCAGGCATGACTAGCATCTGCTTGTCTTAACTGGCCGTGTTCTCTTTATTGGCAAGCACTAAACTTTATATTACTCTGCTTTTTCATGTGTATTTGTATCAAGAGCACAATTTGTTAATGATTGCTGTTGTTCTTGTGATTTTTTAAATTTTATTTAACTTCCTTAGGTATTGACACCCTGTACACCTCTATATGTTTTATATGTAGTTTGTGTGAGCAAAAGCTTTGGTGTAGAACAGAAAATTTGCCTGCATTGCAGGACTGATTTTGTTAGGTGTCTTTAATGAAAATAGTGCATGGTGTAGTGGGATGGTTACTGGCAGCTATATAATCACTCCACCAATGTTATTTCATTGGTACGAAAATTCATACGTGTTCAAGGTAGATTATATTCATCTGCAAAGATTAATGATAGTCTGTCTTAACATTGTGCAGACATAATATTGTCTGATCACAAGTTTTTGTTGTACATAGGCAAGTTTAGGCAGACATTGACTGTTATCTGTGGTATTGTGTAGACTTACTTAATGATCAGGTGTAAAATATGAAATTTTCAGAACACCACACCAGCTACTTCTGACCAATGTGTTTGCTGTTAAACCAAGAATTGTTATGCCCAATTGTTGGTAAGAATTGTTCATTTTGACCGGTCAAATTTGTTAATCTGTAAAATAATTATGATGTGAACAGGTACTGCAAATGCAAAAAATATATATTTTTTTACCATTGTCATCATTACATTTTATCATTTTTGGTGAATGTGGATGCGATCCTACTAATTACACTGTATTATGATCAGTCTACATGTAAGAAGTTTATAACAACTTGGTAGTTAAACTGGAATCTCTTTCTTTCCCAAAGTCTTTTTTTAATCAGCTATACTTCAGGGAGAGTTGAAAAAACTGACCCCCACTCCGCGGACTACCCACTGACCCCACTCCGCGGACTACTCTACGGACTACTCCGCGGACTACTCTATGGACTAGTCCGCGGACTACCATGCGGACTACCCTAACTAATCAACCAAATTTACTTTCACGGAGAAAAGAGTTAGAAGAAGCGTACCTGCCTACAAGATCACACTTGATAAACAGCCGCCATCTTGATTTTCGCCATTTTACTCGACCCAGCCCTTCTTCTTCATTGCTACGTCCATTGCAGCTTCCGTTCTTGGATCGTCACGCAACGCTTCTCTCCAAACCTCGCGTGACGATCCAAATAACGACTGCGTGCCCTACATAGGAGAATACGTCTCCAAGGGCCTTGTGGGCCAGGTGAATCCAAAAATATGGTGACTTCCAAGCACAGCTATAAGTAAGTTCTTAAAAACATTTTTAAGCTGAATATAACAAAAACTGTTACCAGCGCCAATAGTGGTCATCGATTGGCTGAACGGCGTGCTCTGACTTGTGGCTGATGAAGACTGGGGCGAGGCTAAAGGAGAGCTGGGTCGAGTAAAATGGCGAAAATCAAGATGGCGGCTGTTTATCAAGTGTGATCTTGTAGGCAGGTACGCTTCTTCTAACTCTTTTCTCCGTGAAAGTAAATTTGGTTGATTAGTTAGGGTAGTCCGCATGGTAGTCCGCGGACTAGTCCGTAGAGTAGTCCACGGAGTAGTCCGTAGAGTAGTCCGCGGAGTGGGGTCAGTGGGTAGTCCACGGAGTGGGGGTCAGTTTTTTCAACTCTCCCTATACTTCATACTGCGTATACATCTTTTTCTTTCATCTGCATTTCACCCATATAATTTATATCTTATACAGAGGAATCCTGGATTCTTGAACCCTTGGTTTCTTTAAACTCGTGATACTTTAATCTACCTTGTTTACTCTGAACCATACCTTTTCCCTTGGAGTTTGAAGAAATTGGGATTTTACTTAATGCCTGTTGTGAGTGAGTCTATAATTAATCAGTAATAAGTACACACCAAATACAAATATGGCAGACCTCTCTGCCAGCCTGGGTCTAGTTGTGCAAAAGCTAGGCTAGTTAGGCCTCAAGAGTTTTGTTTTGACTGCTCGTCTTAGCGATTGAGTTGATAGATATGGTTTCCTTCGAGTTGTTGCGTACCTGAGTGCCACGAAAAAGGAAATTTTACTGTAGCTGGAAGTACCTTTACTTTTCCCGAGATCTTTTCACAAAGAAAGTTAAGGATTCATGCGATTCAGTGCTGCGATGGAAAGTACTTTACAGCGAAAATGCAAGTGTGCTCGCTTCACTTGCTTTAGAAGAGAGGACTCACAAAAGTATTTAAATGAAATAATTTTCACAAGAGATGGTGCTGTTCCATTATGTTTGCATGGTCTTTTATTTATCCAACAAAAGGTGAACATTCTCGAGATTGGGAGCATCCACTGTCGACTTTTCATGTTTAGGTTTCACGCTGGAAACAGCTGCATGAAATATAACATGATAATATAATATGAGTGTGAATGAAACACAACAATAACAATCACCTGTTAATCCTACAAGCGTGGCCTGTGAAACCATGTAAGAACCAGAAGAAAGCAACATGTTTGAAGAACAGTCCTTTGATCAAAGTGCACAGAAAAAACTAACAAAGGAACTGTCGCGAGCTAAGAAAGTAAGAAGAAGGAAAAAGGTTTTGGCAGGGAAAGAGTGTGCAAGTATTCAAGCATTGTATTTGCCCTTACGCGTAATCTATTTTGGCAACTTGTTGAAGGGTTTTGAGATAAACTAACAGCGGAAGTAACAGAAGTGTCCCTGAGAGCTCCTTAGGATTGTTAAGTCGGAACGGCGAACTCACTTGTTCTCGAGAATGTTTACCTTTCCTTGGTAAGAGAACAGACAAAGCGAACTTGAAACAGAACCATTTCTCAGGAATTCTCCCATTCCAAATAGTTTTGTGAGTCTTCTCTTCTGAAGTGAAGTGAGCACACTTTCGTTCTTTTAACTCGGTGATAGTAAAGGGCTTCCATTCCTTGCACCGAATTGCTTCAATCCATGTCTTTCTTCCTAAAGAACCTTGGCAAAGGGAAGATAATCAACTTTTGTTTCTGAAGCAGTTAAATCTCCTCTTTGATGGCTCTTAAGCAGGTAACAAATCGAACCAAACCATATCGATCAACTCAATCGCTAAGACACGCTGTCAAAACAAAACTCTTGAGGCCTCACTAGCCTCACTTTCGCCTAGAGGTCCGCCATAATTATTTGCATTCGGTGTATTATTATTACTTCTACTATTACCACTACCACTACCACTACCACTACTACTAGTACTTATAGTAATATTAATAATTTAATACTTATTTTTGTTTGTTTAGTGATGGTAATGAGTACTTAAGTACCAGCAGCCAGGTAGACTCAATGCTTGATGACAGCACCAGAATTGACCCTGAATGTGCCTCAGTATCATCTCAAGGTAGTTTTTCGAAAGAAGATGGACTTCTAAATGGTATGTATCATCACTACCAGTGCTCAAACATAACTTATAATATATGTACAGTGTACGTAGCTACAGTGTAGAATATTCACCTAATCAAATTCAATAGCCTAATAAGCACACTGATGATGTCATCTAACCAATAACTTGAGTTCTTGTGAGTTTAGCAATCCTCCCAAGTGCATCCATGTTCTTTATGTTTCACAGCATGCAAAGAAGTGCTTTTTGTAACTTACAGATATTAATTATTATACAATAGTTGTATTACCATTATTTTTTTTAGGAACTAAGTCTTCTAAGCCAGTGGATGTTCCTGGATCTTCACCATATCTTGTTATTGATGCTGATGGAGACAGTGGCTTCACTGCCTCAGTTGAAAGTAAATTTTGAATTTATGGATTCTAGCTTCAATACATTATATTGTTATTTTAAGTAAAGTTAATTCTTTTTGAAAAGGTTTCCATAATTTGTCAGAAGGCTGTTCATGTTACTTTCACTGTCTAGCTTATATTAACAAGTAACTTCCTCTGCACTATATTTCCAAGAATAGCATTCCAGTTACAAAACACTGTAATTAATGGAAGTTATAAGTTTATTCAGTTATAACATCAGATTTACAGTTGATCCTCCACTAACAGCCACCTCTTATCTACAATGTACATTGGCCACTTTTTTCAGCAGCAAGCCATATATTGACTCTTGTTTAAACTTCTTGACAACACCCACTTCCTTCTGTCCCCAAGGTGGCTGGTTTGGAGAAGTCCAACCATAGCTCTATTTTATTCTTGATTTTATGATGTTTTTCATTATATCAGTAAATGGGTATAGCTTATTTAGTGTTTTCAGTGAATACTCAGGAAAGCTTGCTACTTTTCCCTAAATTGAAATACTTCCAGGTAATTAAAGAACTATTCATTCTAACCATATTTCACCTGCACATGGTGAACACTGTACTTTAAATTTTATTGAAACTGCTAAGTATTCTCATGTTCAACCCGTAGGTCACTGCAAGGAAAATAGACTATTCCATTAACAGTCAAATCAGGTCAAGCATTCCCATCCCTAATGAACTAATGAATTCATTAACGGAAAAATGAGTTCATTTGTTGATTCAATAATCCATTCATAAAATGAACAATCCAATATTCATATTCAGCGTCGATCAATAAACTACACTTTCCACAAGTTGACCTCAGAATTTTGTTCTTCCTTCTTTTTTCTAAGAGTGGAGGGTGGGCGAGTTCTGAAGTTCAAACCCAAACAAACAGTCACATGTACACTATTTTGCTGCCAGTAATCAGTGCAATTCAGACCTGACCTCTTTGACAACACAGTGGTCAATATATGGGGTATTGATCCTTGGCCTTTAATAATAATAATAATAATAATAATAATAATAATAATAATAATAATAATAATAAGGATTTCTATAGTGCCATATCCGTAGGCTCATGGCACTTTACAACTGAATATTTCAAACTGAAAATTTTGGAGATAAAAAAAATTTACATCAATAATAAAAAACAAATTTATGAAAAATACAAGTTAAAATTAAAGATTAAAAAATTAAAATTTTGTCAGTTTCTTTGCATTTGGCTTTGCAGTCTGTCGATTCTAGCTGTTATTTTGATTAAAGGCAATGAAAAACGCAGTTTTAAATGGTAGGAAAAGGAAGCAAATACAAATTAACCCAACAGACAAGAATAAAGAACCGGTAGATTTTGTTCATAAACCAAATGAACATTTAATTGTTGAATTGATCAATCTGACTATTGGATTATTCACTATTTTTATGAATGGATTATTGAATCGACAAACCAAATCATTTTTCCATTCATGAATTTATTAGTCCACTGGCGACAGGAACGCTTGACATGGTTCGACTGTAATGTGTAGTGAATAAAATAGAGGCATTTTAATATCTGCTTCCTTCTTTCAAAGGTAGCTACATGGATGAAAATCTATCATCACTATTTACTTCAGCTTCTTCACCTTCTGGCAGTTACCATCGGCGTCTTTATCGCAGTCATGCCACAAGTATTGACCGTAGCTTTGGGCGAAAAAGTGAAGAGTTATCAGAAGATGTAAGTTATCAATAAAATTGCTTTGAGAGAAAGGGCTTAAACTAAGAGTTCCGTGTTGCTGGTTATGTGCAATAATATTAATAATATTGTTCACGGTTAATGTCCTCTGCAAAGGAGAGACTAGGTTGTTGTGGGAGTGTGACCAAAAGCGTGATCAGGAAGAAGGCCAAGCTTCAGAAATTTATTTCCGAACATTTTGTCACAAGTCAAACACAAGAAACTGCAATCTAGAAATTTACTTGAGCAACTGTGTTGGTTGCCCCCTAAAATGGCTAATTTTTTGCCAAAACAAAATGCAACGTACATGTCTGGGACTCCCTTCCCTACCCTACTGAGTTTTTGACCCCTACTTCCAGAGTCTGTTCGTAGATGCAGGTGTACGCTGACATCATTACCAAATGTTTTCAGATGGATAGATTACCAAATTATCTTAGCAATTGGGCTCCTCTCACGTGCTTTAGCTCCGCAAAAAATCAATTTAATACTACATGATCTGTCATTCAAATTCATTTATTAGCATATGATAGATTTATATTTTTTCTTGATAGCACAAGTATTTTACTAATTTTTACTTTTTAGGTATAGATTCTTAATTACAATTATATACTTCAATTAATTTCCACGTGGCCCCATAAGCTGTTTTAGCTTGAATCTTAAGCATGTTTAAATAATGTTGATGTTATTATTTTCATGGGGAAAAATCTTACAAGGGTAAAAATTACTGTACTGAAGATTATGGTCAAAACAAAGTTATTTGTGTAATCTTGCTTCTGTTTTTTTTTTTTAATGAGGCAAAGTTTGATCTTCAATATTGTTCCCTCTTGGTACTAAGTAACAAGTCTGTAGACCATTTAGTTTGAACAGGTTTCTAAGGAAATTTAGACAAAATCATGTGCTCATGTGCTCTTTCACTCCAGTGTCATACATGTATGCTTATATTTTAGAGACTAACCCTTTGGTAATTTTTGGTTTAGAACTTTTCAATTGTGAGTTGTGAATTTACAGTTAAATGGGGGAACCTACAGTGTAGCTCAGAAAACATGTACATGTACATCTCACAGTAGTTAACAATATGTCTTTTTTTTGCATTTGTATTGGTTGCTTATCCCTGAGCTATACTGTTCATTTTGTTACCCACAAGTATACTATATTTATGTATTTTTTATTGAAGGTTTCTCCACTGATGAGACGGAGGCCAAAGTTGGGCATTGGGATTATTTTATCACTTGGTGACAATGAAGAAATGAGCAGGTTAAAATTATTGATAAATATAAACATTTATAACAATACTTATGACCCTTTCACTGCTTGAATCAGGAATTATTTGACGAACAAACATTCAATCACTGTCTGGATTAAATCTTTTAATAGGACGTGTAATAAAGGAACCCTGTTGAAGAAATTTCATGTTGTTATTCCAAAATTAATTTTTAAAAATTTTTATCTTTAATTATTGTACTAGCTACTTTGGAGAGTTAGAGGTTTTTTCCCACTACATGTAGTTGAATATTCAGGCAATATACATACATGTTTACGTACATGTACATGTATTTATCAAATCCAAGAAAGAGTACCTTATTAACATTTCCAAATACTAAAAATTTTAATCAGCTTATACGTTGAAGCTCATCCAGGCTGCTAATTATACCATACATGTAGTACTGCATGGGAAGAAAATGCCCATCAATAACTTACTTAAATGCAAAAATACCACATCCCTCATGTTTAGAAATACTGCAATTTTCCAATTTAATTGTTTTAAGGCTACGATTTCCAAAAGATTGCATAGAAAACTGTATAACACTGCATTGCCCCCTTATTATCATGTTGAAAATTTCCTTGTAAATAAGGTTTATCTTTTTTAAAATAGGGCTCTTCAAGGTTTCTTCTTTGCACATTTTCCATTGCTTGAGTCACATGTGAAACGGCTACGACTGGCTGTTGAGGACGCTTGCTTCTCAAAAGCCAAATCATTTTCAACTCAAGTGACAGAGGTATGACAACTACATAATAAACCATTCATGTTTATTTTTGGGGGGATCAGTCATTGGATCATATTCTGAAATAAGAGTAGGCAGAAATTTTGTGAGTTGCAAGTCAAGCTTGCTGTGATTTGTGGATGCCTGGAATGCTACAGGAATGTTAATAATGGCAAATTTGAGGCTGTCACAATGCAGTGAATACCAAAATAGGATATTTTGAGAATTTGTTCCTTTTATTGTCATGCTGGAATAGAAAGTGTTTTGACTTCACAGAAACCAAACTATATAGGTAATGGCTCCAACTATTTGAAGAAGTAAATACATGTAAGGTGAATGTAATACAATGTACCTGCAACTTGAAACGCTAATCTGTCTGTCCGTAAATGAGTGGCCTATCCTTTAGTGTGGTCTCATTGCATTATCTTGGTGCAACTTACATTACGTAATAGCTTTCAATTAATTACCTTTTTTAATTGTCAAATTTCAACAGGCAGTAAGTCGATTCAAAGAGAACATACACAACCTTCTTGCAGCACCACGACTTAAGGTACAGTTCTGTACAGTATTGTTGTGACCTTCTGAAGGTTTTTTAGCAAAGTTGTAGTGGGGGAAACAAGCAGGTAGAAGGATGTAACCTGATTGTCACCAAGGTGTTAAAAGCTGGTACTCCAATGGAAAGAATGAAACAGAAATGTTAATAGGATCATGATTCAATGTAATGTTTTTTAACTGTAATGTATAAACTATAATTTTTTGAAAAAGTGTTAGTACATATTGCACATTGTTGTAGTTATTAATTTTATTCCTTTTTCATTCTTTTAGGAACCTGTTTGGTTAAACATGATGACTCACTCATCTCATCGTCCTCATCTCTGTGAAAAATTTATGGTGCAGTTGATTGATTGTCTCAGAGTTGGAAATACCAGGGAAACAAATTTGTAAGACTTGTGATTCTGTTTCTGCAAAACAATTCTTTGATAAGAGTAGACAACAGATGAAGGATGAAACCCACTTAGCAAAGACACCAAGAAAGGGTATTGTTAAGTGTTTTTTGTTTTTGTTTAGTTTTATGGCAGCAGTCCTGACAGCTGTTTTACAATACCATTTGGCGTGGGTATCAACTGTCATGCCAGCTGGAACAGCCCCTAGCCGGGCTTACCTGGATAAGCATTCTTCGAAAACGGTAAGGATAATTCGGGTTAATCTTTACTTGCATGAGAACTCCCGCTCTTCGCAGGAGTTGGTGTATCCTTAACCCATTCGCCCCTGAACCGCCCCTTACCGCCCGTGCGGATCCACGTCCTTTGTACCCTTTGTGATGTCATCAGTTTTAACGGTGAAGGACAACTTTGTTTGCTAACTTGTGCAGATTGAAGAGATCTTTCAAACCATACCAGAATGAGCACAATTCAGTCAAGGACACCGGAGAAAGAGGCAAAAAAAACATGTAACATTGACCTGAAAATCTCCATGAAAATCTTGTTCCATTGCTCACCTACCTTTCCTTTCACCTAATCCTAAGATCCTAAAAGCTTTCCTAAAAACTATTCCCACCCAAATGAAGCCTACTAAATGCCCAGCAAGAGAAAAAAAAATGAGGCAAGAAAAGCGAAAAAACAGGGGAGGAGAGAAAGGGAAAAGTAAAAGTCAAGACTGCTGTGTCACTTTTAAACCCAAAAACTCTCTTGAAATTTTGCTTTCTGTGCATGCCCGAACTTTGCAAGCTGATATTTTGCATCTGGATCAGAAGGCCGTCAAGTGTACGACCTGTAAACTGGTTTGTGGTAAGTTTTAGCTCTTTATAGCACGACAGTGACCAGAAAACCACTCGACTAGCTTCAAAACGCGTTTTTAGGCAAAATCTCCAGGAGCGAATGGGTTAAATGTGCTTATGAAAATCAACTACATTGTACTGAGTCCAACATCTCCATCTATAATGTATACACCTCCCCAGTACAGAGGCTTCTTGTGGTCCTTGTTAAGGAAGGGAACCTTTTAGTTACGTAATTGTTACCCCTACAATATGGACTCCCTTACCTCTACTGTGTACCTTTTCATGTATATGTTACATGTCAAATTCAATTTCAGGTTAATTTTGATTTAACTTATGTTGATTCTCAAGTTTTAATGTCTCCTAGCCCTAGAAAACAAAGGAAATTGAGAATCAACCCAGGCTAAAAAAAATTTCACCTGAAATCAAATTTTACCTTTAACATATACACTGTACCTTTAATTTGTCAAAGTTAGAGCATCTGAATCAATTTATTTTCGTTGACCCAAATGTTTATTGGGTGTGGCAAAATTTGATGAAAAGTTTGATGGTTGAACCTGGTCTACAGTTTTACAATGTACATGTATGTAGAGCCAAGTACATTTCTTTTATATTATGTGTTTGTACATTTACATCTCTATTAGTAGATAGAGTTGTGTTAAATCAATAGTGATTTTATTACCCAAAACTAATCAAACTTTCTCTCTTTTTCTGTTGTCTCAAAGCTGGATCTTCTTGCCCAGTCACACCCTTACAATCCATTGTGGGCACAGCTAGGGTAAGCTTCATCGTAAAAGTGGTTTCTGGCAATGCTATAAACCTTGTTAGAGTGCAAACATTAACATAGAGTTTATGGGTAGCGAAGAACACCGCATTATTTCATTCTAGGTATAAGTGATTGGTCCAAATCACAAATGCATCATTTTTATTGAACAAGTATATTACTTTTTTTAAATTATACGAGAAAAAATTTGCCATACCTAAATTTAAATTTTTAGCTTTCCCACAAAAGTACTGATGATACAGTACAGTATTGAATACTGTCACCTAAATTGCATGTTTTTTTTTTTATCATGTTACAGTGCCAGGTATTTGCCAGTGTATTTCTGCACTGAAATGAATATTATTCTTTAACACAAAATGGTTGTGAAGCTCCCTAAGGTGTCCTGACAAAAACTTGAATGCCCAGGAAATAAAGATTGAAATTATGGCAGCTAAATTTCATGTGCTATATCAGAAAAAGACAATGCATCAAAACAGCAAAAGAAGCATTTTCAGTACCCCTCATTTAATTTAACGTTTATTTTTCATGAACATTTAAAACCCCGGCCACTTAAAATAAAAAAAAATCAGCACGGCACCCAAAATTTTTGGCACTGTGCTGGCAATTTTTGGGCTCAGCACACACAGCACACACAACATGCATCAGTACCAATAGGTAGTGTCTTCCCAAAAATCACCTGTATGGTGCTAAAAATTTGGAATGTGGTGCCAATTTTTTTGCACGTGTAAATGAAGTTTAGGTTGTAGTACCTGTCTATGACATATTATTTTAACCACATGCTTCCATTAATAGTTACACAGGCAGAATAATTTAATAATGTTCAGTTCATGAATATCTTGCCCACTTGTTGATGGCAGTTGATGGCAATAATACTGAGAGGGGTTTTATATGTTGTGGTTCAATTTTATCCTTGGTTTAAATGTTATTTTCTTTTGTTTCATACTCATTATCATGTCATTATCATACATAACCATACCAAAAAACAAAAGTAAACAAAATTTAATTTAATGATAAAAATTGAAGTACAACATAATATTATATACCTATCATTTTTTTTACTTGCAGGGACTTATACGGTGCTATTGGATTCCCTCTTCGAGTAGCAAAAACAATTGTTGTTGGAAAAGATTCTAAACTTGTTGAGCAAGTGTTAAATATCCTAAGTTACTTTATTAGATGCTCTGAAGTGTTTGAGCATGTACAAAAAAGAGATGTTGGAAGCAAAGATGGTGCAAATGATAGCAGTTCTAATTTAAAAGAAGAAAACAGTTGTTCCCATTGTGGACATTTGCCTCCTGCTGACAAGCAACATTCTAACAAGAGCTCTAGTTTAACAAGTGAAGCTGGAGTCTGCTTTAAATGTAAGCAGAATTGTGGAGGAAAGTGCTTTCTGCAAGAACTAAAGGATGGGCAGGATCAAAAGTCTTTATGTGAGCAAACATCTGAACAGTTTCATATTAATGGCTTGTATTGTTCAAAATGTTCAAGAAAAAGCAACAGCTTAAGTGCACTGTCTGAAATTGAATTGTCACAATTGAAATGTGTTTGTAACAGTATTTCCATTGGAGGTGTTCAAAAGGAGTTAAAACATTTTGTCAAGGATGGAAATCACTTGAAGTCATTTCGATGCTACTGCTGTGAACATCAAAATAGAAGCAATGTTAATAACATTTTGTCTCATGAAACCAAGGAGAAATGTTTCTGCGATTCAGGTTGTGATGCTGGTAATAATGAGGAGAAACAGGATTTCACAAGACAACTACATTCTACAGGGAGCTACTGTATAAATTGCTTACAAAACCTGCTTGGACAGTGCAACAATGGCCTTGAAAATCAAGCAAATGGCTCTCTGACAAAATTAAGTCATATTCTTCAAAGAAAAGATGTTATTTTAGGCAGTAATGGGCACAATGACAGTCAGATATCTGAAACAGACAGTTGCCTTTCTGATGATACTGACATAGTCTCAGTGAGAAGCAGTTTGCCAGACTCTTGTACTGATGTTCATGAGACTATAGCATCTTATGGGCGCAGCGGTTCAGCTGACTCTGGTATTCATCAAAGTCCTCTAAATTCACCAATTGCCCAACGCCCTGTAGATTTTCCTAAACTTATTGCTCATCAAGGAGAAGAAACAAAGATGCCCAAAGAGCTTTCTCTTCCACCAGTTCTGGATGTGAACTGCTGCCCTGATCTTAACAGGTAGGAATTTGGAGTAAAGTGCACCAGATTTCCAAGAGAATTGATGGATTGTTTTGCTATCTTTGATTAATAATGCTGTCAAAAAAACTTTGTCAAAAGGAATCAATAGCACCTTTTGATGGGCTTCAAAATACTAGTTGTTTCTCTGGACAAGAAGCTGTTCTCCTCTTGTCTATCTGAATGGAGTTGAAGCTAGCTGGATTTCAAGCTATAGTGGACTACACTTAGAACCCTGTCTAGTGGGTGGTAGAAGACTTAGTGACAATACAGTGTACGATATTCGTACATGACCTGTGTAGGGTTTCACAGGATGGTTATCTTGTGCTATATTGCCTTGAGGACTTACTTCAAAGGAAGGTTCCAGTTAAGAAATGGGTCACTTATCTGACTCACCATAATTACCTCAATAGTGCACCTTGACACAAACGTTTTTGTTTTGTTAGTGCAGCTTTAATTCTGGGGGAGTGTATGCAAACTTCTTTTTTCCTTTGCTGTGTTCAAAGTGACAACAATAGCATGGGAAGAGCTATTAGTTTAAAACTGAAGGTCTATGTCCCCTTCCAGATTTACAATAATTTATTTAAAAGAAACATTATGCCAAAAAAAGGCAACAAAAATCACAAATTTGCTGGAAATTAAGACTTTTATTCGTAGGTGACACATAAAATTGTAGCGTGTAAATTTGGCACTTTATTTGAGTGAGGTGCTTTCTTGATAAAATGCATTACTCTTAATTTTTGTTGTTTTCACAGCAAAACAGATGACTGGAGAAACTTTAACAATTTTGGACGATCCCTCTTTGCGGGGTAAGGGACCAACAATATTTTTTACCATTTTTCCATGCTCATAGCATCCTCACTTTGGTGAAGAATTACCTGGAAGCATTTTTCAGCTCCTCTGCGGTTTGAAGTTTTAAAAGTATTTTGTTCCTGGCTATATTCTTCAAAAACCAGTTCATTATTTAGGAGGATAAAGGCACTCAGCAGCTGAGAAATATTTTAAAATGTATAATAGCTCTCTTAATTTAACATCTGATTGTCTCTATTGCAAGTAAGTGACTATAAAAATGCATGTATCCATGTTGCTAAAAACTGTTTTTGTTTCTTTGTTTCTAGTATTTGTGACAGTTATTTACCGGACTTGGTTCTTCAAGGTGTTCCAGATAATGACTTCAGAGAAAGTTTAACAGCTGATTTAAAGCTTGCCCTGCAGGTATGACTCATCGAGTTTGTCAATCCATTTAACCCATTTGCTCCTGAGCCACCTGTAACTGCATGTGTGGATCCACGTCCTTTCTACCGCTTGTGATGTCACCAGTTTTAATGGTCAAGGACAACTTTGCCCGATAACTTGTGCAGAGTGAAGCAAACCATACCAAAACGAGCACAATTCAGTCACTAAAGAAAAAGGCAAAAAACCATGTAACATTGACCCGAAAATTTACATGAAAATCTTTTTCCACTACCCATCTACTTTTCCTGTAATCCAATCCTAAGATGCTACACGTTTTCCTAAAAACTTCTCCTACCAAAATGAAGCCTACTAAATGCCCAGCAAAAGAAAAAAAAATGAGGCAAGAAAAGTGAAAAAGAGGGGAGGAAAGAAAACGAAAGGTAAAAGTCAAGTCTGCTGTGTCACTTTTAAACCCCCAAACTCGAAATTTTGCTTTCTGCGCATGCCCGAATTTCGCAAGCTTATATTTTACATTTGGAAATGGCTTTGTGGTAAGTTTTAGCTCTTCATAGGGCAACAGTGACCATAAAACCGCTCAACTAGCTTAAAAATGCGTTTTCGGCAAAATCTCCAGGGGTGAAAGGGTTAATTGTGACTGTTTGCCACTGCAAACACAGATGTAGTATTCATGCAAGATACCGTATTTATTTGATTAACCGCCCTGGGCGCTTATTAAATTTTTGGACCTTGAGAGTGGGGGCTTTTTTGAGGTGGGCGCATATTCAAGGTTGGCACTTATTAAATTTTCACCATTTTCAGCAAGTGAACTATGTTTATTTTGCAACAAAACAATAAGTGCTAGTAACAAAACGCGAAGAAGTAACAAAGCAAGGTTTCTGTAAAATACTCTAAAGAAAACTCCGTCCTTGGGGAAATCTCTTATTAGAATATATTCACTCAAGTGGGAGGGGTGGGGGTGAGCGCTTATTTGAGTTTGATTGGGAGGAGGAGGGGGTGGGCGCTTATTAACTTTTTCTGCCTTTAGGATGGGCGGTTATTCGAGGCGGGCGCTAATTCGAGGTTGGGCGCTTATTCGAATAAATATGGTAATTCAGTAAAGTAATGTGGCAGTAGATTAGACATTGTGGTTGTCTGACTATAGTATTTATTTTCAAATAGTGTCATTTCTTAGGTGACCATCTGCATGTAATAAGACTTATTACATGCAGATGGTCACCTGAGAATTGACACTATTTGATAATAACAGTTAGTGTCTGTTGTGATTATATTTTACAGCATTCAGTTGTTGATGATCCAATATCAGAGGCTGTGTGTATCATTGCCAACACTGACAAATGGTGAGTTGTTAACATTAACCCAACATTGTTGATAATACCTTTCCAATATTACAATTTATTTTACTAAGAGGCCAATTCCCATTTTTCGATAGCATGCTCTAAACCTATGAAATCCAGGGCGCCCAAAATAAAATTCTCCGTGCAAAAACAAGATTTGCGTGATGCCCTCGGGCAAATGTTAGTCATCTGGAGCAAGGGGGCACTGCTAGAACACAGCCCTGTTTTTATTCAGTTTGGGTCAATAATAATTAACAAAGGTAATTATTTTAATTTCCATCACTTAGGACTTGCAAGGTTGTCTCTGTAAAGAAACACAGGAAGCATTCAAACAGGTAAACAGACAGACCAATAAAATACCAGAATGTGCAAATGGAAAAAAAGATAGTATTTTTAAAAACAATAAGATTCTTCTTAGACCTTAGCTGGCGTGCAAGTGTATAAGTTGTTCTATTCCCCAGACAAGGATGATGTTAAAACTCTCGTAGTTACTTACATTGTAAATATAAACGATAATTTTCGAACATATTCATATCATTATCATTTTGTACATGTATATGATGCTTGGTGTTCAATGTTCCACCACACAGTGCTCTATGACCGATGTAGCTTTAATTCAATTTTGACCCTGCTCGCCATAGAGCCTCCAGTTTCTCAGTGGTTAGAGCATCCGAACTAGAACTCAGAGGGTCGTGAGTTTCATTCTCACATGGAGCTCGGATTTTTTTCTAAACTTTGTGGCATTAGAATTCTCCTTCTTCCAACTTATATGTCTGATAATCTGTGCAGTAATTTTGCGGGAATAGTTAATTTTAATTTGTGATCTCCCTTTTTTTCTCCAGTGATCCTGTTTATGTACACCAAGTTGAAGTGTCCAATTTAGTTTATTCCATGTTGTCATCCCTGAAGGGTCTCTGGGATATGAAAATGTCTGCTGAGTTTGTAAGTTTTCAGCTGAACAGCTTTTTCAAGCATACTTTAATCCTCTCACTCTAAAATTATGTTATAAGGAGACAGTATGTCACTATAACTTTTAAATCTGCCGACGACATCCTATAGTGTTAACATTCAAATCAAAACCGTTTGGCAGAACTTTTGCGTATTGCTATTACCTTAGTATATAGGATTTGTGGGGTAGTTTCTTTTTTGGCCACTTGTATTTGTACTTGTAAATTTTGCATTTTCGTCCAATCCTGGACATAAATAGCCTCCAACGCAGGCGTTTCGCCTGTGTGGGAGGCTGGGACATAAATGACTGGTTGAAGAGAAAGGATGGATACCCTGCCATACCTGCTGTCCTTTTGAAACTTACCCTCTCACTTTTTTAAAATTAACAGGTTAAAATAACGTTGTATACTTTGAGGGATGTTTTTAAATATAATTTGAACACTTTTACCACTGTTGTATCAAGGATGTTTTCAGACGAAAATATGACTAGGAGTGGTTGTGTTTGGCTTGTAATCGTTACGTGTCCACTGTGTGATATAATCAGGGTGCTAATAGCATAGTGTTAATCTCTGCTAGTTCGTTGTTAAACTTTATCAGAATAGTGGCACCATGGCATTCTATTAAATGTTTTTGTTTCATATTTTATCTCCTGTAGTGTTTAATGCACCTGGAAGATAAACTGAAAGAAATCAACCTGAAAAGCAAGGTAGGGGAATATCGTTCCGGCATGTATTAATGCTTCTGATACATAGATTGCAAGCAGTGAGCAAAATAACCGCTGACTATGTAAAACTTTCGATGACAAGAAAAGGTGCTAAATGGTACTGCACAGTAGCTTTCATTTCAATAGTCAAGCGACTCAATAGCTAGAACCAACGTTTGCAGTATTTTGACAACACCTCAGGAAAGTAATGCTTTTTATTTAGTGTTTGCGTTACACTTGGGATCATAGCTAAATTATTAATGTTGACATATACTTGCTTCTTGTTAGGTTATAACAGAAAGATTGAGAGATCGAAGAAGGGCCTTGACTCGCGATGAAGTCACTAAAATGCTCGGGTGAGTATTGTACGTATGATGTTTACTCTGCTCTAGAAATTCCTCTCTATTTTCTTTTTCTTTAACTCTTTTTGAATGACGGTGTTTGCATTGATATCCCAGTACAGTATTAAAAAAATTATTGAATGAGGTTTTTGTGATACAGTATTCGGAATAATCAAGGTCGGGTTAACTGTTATCAGCCAAACTTGAAGCCGTGTCTGCCTACACTTACCTCGACCTTAATTATTCCGGATATCACAAAAACACTAATGTAATGATTATTTTTATACATTGTTTTGAAGAAACTAACGACAAAGACACCATTGCACGGAACACAGTTTGACATTGCTCTTACATTGCGCGCGCAACGTACACAATATAGTCAGTTATCTGCTTGCAAATAACTAACTAATTTGTAAATGGTGCTGATTTCCAAAATTAACTGTAGGCTCTTATCCAATGAGGAGACAGAAAGTGACTACAAGGTATAATAATGTTAGTAATCAGGGTTTCTTTGTCCTTTTGTAGTGTGGATAACAGTGACATACCATTGTTGTTGGCAGCAGCCAGCACTCACTCTACACACAGTATACCAACGGTAAGGTGAACCTATCTCGGGCAACACAGTGTCTCAACTCCGTGAACAACAGTACACTTCATACCAGGCTATAAACTTGAATCATGTCAAAGATCCCGTCAAGACTGTCCAAAAGTAAAGTTCTGCTGGAATAGGATTGCGCTGCCATGACATGTTGTACATCACTTTTCATCATAAAGTTGCATTCGGCGTTTTTCCTTATGGCCGGATATCAACGAAACGCCTGATATGGGAACATTTGCAGAACAAACACTGAAACGTTAATTGTGAGAATAACCTCATGACTTACACTGATTCAAACTGAACTGTAAAATAGCCTTTTGGCCAAATAACAAAGACAGAAACAAATATTTAAATACATGGTGATGGATAGTATAGAAAGAAACTCTGAGCTTCTGAAGAAATATTGTTTCGTAAACCAAACTAATACATGGATTTCAACAGGCGTCAAGATGGTCAACAAACTTAAAATTAAGCAGTATATCATCAGTCGTTTTATACTGTTTCGTTTGTTCTTTGTTTTCTTTTTTGCCAAAAGGATTAGTTTGCTGTTTAAGTTTCATTTTGACGGTCCTATAAAATGCCTCTCGCCCCCTGTTTTCATGAGTGGTTAAATTCAGAGCCGAACAGATTTTAGAAAAGGGCGAAATGTTTAAATTACGTAAGTTGTCTACATTTCAATAGATTTCATTAAGGAGAGAAAGCCTCTCCAGCTTCAACGGTCCTTGTGGTAGACCTAAATCGGGATTCTTCATTCCTTTCTAGTTTTTTTTCCTTCCTCCTGGTAGACGTAAATCAGGATTCTTCATTCTTTTCTAGTTTTTTTTAGTACGAATAACAAGGTCATCCAGTACACATACGTGCATAGTAATGAAATACGAGCTTTCATCTTTTGCAGCGTGAATACACAGTAATTTAGGAAAGTACTCAGCTCAGTTTCTGATCATACAGTGATCCCACTTAAGATTGGGTCTACAGACGCAGATAACCTTACATATTGATAGTATAGATCCCAATAGGATGAGCTCTGTATAGGAATTTACCCGTTAATTGTTGCTCGAAACAACTCTTGTACCGTATAATTACTGCAGGTCAGTAATTATAGGCAATATTTTAATTGTTAATTAACGATTGTCACCTTGAGTGACTGAGGTATTACGTAGCTTAAGCAACCACCGCGACGACGGCTGCCGGCAAAGCGTTTCTTAAACTGTGTGAATTCGCGCTGTTTCAAACTTTATTGCCCTTATTCCTTGTTGTTGCAATTTTTTAATGTTTGCGGATTTTTCGGGATTCGAATTCTAAGGGACTGTATTGAAGTTAGCAAAAAGAAAAAGATGTTCTTTATTTTCTGTTCACGTCCTCCAGAAAACGTGAAACGGGGAAGTTTCATGTCGCAGCCGCGCAATGAAGACAAAGAGATTTGAGAAACAAGCCTGCTGCTGTTGTTGTTTTGCTAATCTAATTTTTTTTAGACGCTCTCGTTACCGTCGCCGTCGTGATTGCTTTAGCTCCCTATTATTAGTCGTGTCGCGTATAAAACCCAATCGAAGAGGTCAAGCGACTAAAGCAAAGAAAAGCCTGTAAAACGCATTCGGCTTTGAATAGCAGCTTTCCAATAGTTTCCTTGGAAGATGAAGAACGGCAAAGGAATTAAATTTCTGTATAATCAGAGCACTGATATTTAATATATATTCTATATTTTCAAGCAGAAGATATTGTAAGTTGGCTGTTAATATGTATGTTTTGCTATAAATGAATAAAGGGGATAAAGAGGTTAGTTTCTACAGAAACTGGTTTTGTGTCAATGAAGGAGTAAGAAAAATTATTGTTTTATCAACGGAGTTGGAGAATCGGAAACTGACGTCCGGAGCGCGGTCCCTTCGTCAGAACAAATCGAGGGGGATTAACATAGAATGCCTGTGAAGCCACATGACAGGGGCGGTCAGTAGGGCGGGAGAAAAGGCGCGACGAAAGTTTTCAAGCACAGGCGGAAAAGCCCCTGGGTTACCGACTCTCACCGGACCATTTCCAAACGATCAAGCGAATGTTGGCTCCTAATTGGGCACAAAAAAATGCTTTGTATTGTTGTGCCCAATCGGCGAACAGCATCTCCTGAGTTCTTTTCGTGAGTTCGTACACGACGGCTATTGACTCGATCACGGCTTGTCTGGCTCATGCACCAAAGAAATGCACGCAGTCAGGAAACTTTGAGTTTGATATAAACTCTCCATTTCAAAATACTGTCTGCCCGAAAACTAAAGGCGCTTTTCCAAAAATACAAGCTTGAGCTTAACAACAGGTATTCACGCTTTCATCGATCACGCCGTCGTAAATATTAGGGAGTTAAGATGCAACCACAGCTGACGGCCACGAAAACGTCGCATGAAAAGTGAATTCACATTTTTTCAGTCTTTATCGTGATTATTCCAACTCGCTTACTTTGTCAAATGCAAGCGAACCCTTCTGGAGCTGAATCTCTGTCAACCATATCCAAGTTCATAAAGAGAAAGAAAATTTTGTCATTCCTTGGTTAAAATTCGACATTCTTTATTTTAGTTCAGTTCTAGTGAAATATATATATAATATGAACCGAATAAACATACCATGAAGTTTTAGCTCAATTGAAGCAAGCATCTCCGAGATATTATATTTTGGCCCTTATCTTCGTAGAGCGGTCGGAAAAAATTGTCGGTGAAAACAGCTTGTGGCGTCAATGTTGGTCAGTTGAAAAAAAAGCGGGAAATTCAAAACAGCGTTTTTCGAGTCGACTTGGCGCAGGTGGTGTTTTGTGCGGCCATAAACCTAGAAAGAACAAGCAATTTGTCTTCAAAAGTTGCAAGCTGTGGTTATAACCTGATTATTTAATTTTCTCGAAGAATACATCATAGTAAAACAGACTTAAACGACGGCATTAATTTCTTTGCGCTGTACTGGAAATGTGCTTGCGTAGGTCCGATTTTTTTCAAGATGTATTCACAAAATGTGTTCATATAAGGAAGTTTCTGGATATATAAGGTCCGGAGCTCCTCAGTGGACACAAAAACAAAATATCTTTGTAAGGTGATTCGCCCAAAGAAATTCACGCTTGCCCACAATGTGTTTGAAGTCACTGAACATTGCACTCCAGCTGATATTTTAAAACCCACGCTCGATCGGACAATTGTGCTTCGCAGAACACTAAAATATAAACAAAATCCTCCATGTAGAAGTTTTGACGTTGATATGTGGGCAGAAAAAGAGTTAATCTTTATCTAGTAAAATCTTCCGCAAAATCGGTTTCAAAGCAACTACAGTTTTTTTATACTTGATCGTTTCGCGCAGATAAAGTTTGCTTTGTGTTGTCAAGTTAACATGTATAACACTTCTCAAAAACCAAGTAAGATTTCCTTCAAACAAAGTTGAAGTTGTATTATTGCAAAAACTTCTCTCCAGTTTTTTATGATTTAATTACCGACTGAGGTCGCTTTAAGGACCATAGACGCCACTTTAAGCTCGCAAAGAGAGGCGACAAGCAAAGAACAATTCCATCATGCATAAAATTCAGCTTAAGTGAACTAAAAAAAAAGCTTCAATAAGGTTGCAAAACAACAAATTTCCACTCAAAAAACATAAGGCTTAAGGCTCTTATACCTGCTGACAATGAAGAAGGGAATTTTTTGTGCGAAATAACCTACCTAAAGATCTTAAAAGCAAAAGATCAGTTACAAGCTTCGCACCCAAGCCATGATTCACCATTTAGCTATTTTTAAAAACTGGCCCATGCGAGGGTCTTCATTCAAGCAAATTAAACTCAGCAAACTAGATCATTAGAAAGTACAGAAAACTCCACATAAGGATTTGTTTTGCTCGCTTCAGTCAAATCCAGATCCAGCAATTGTTTACGGGCAAAGAGTTAATTATTTTGAAGCCACTGTCGGCAGTTGTCGTTCTCAGCTACTTCACAGCGGGTGAAAAGGAAAGTTTGCGTACAGAAAGAAAAGAAAACTACGTAATTAAAAATGAATAAATAATAAAAAAAATACTCTGACTATTACAGAAAAGTGATCGAAGTAGTCTGTTCTTCTCGAATAAGCTTGCTAGCCTTCTATAGTTCCGAGGAAGTTTTCAGCGCTCAAGTTTGTTCACTCACAAGCGTTAGCATTACGGTTCTTTGACATAAGACAAGGACAAAGCTGGTTCTGCAAAGGTAAATGAATCTGGGCATGTAAAAAAACTTACCGTAATTACTAATAACAGAATACAAGCGGGTTTTAATTCAGCCCGGCGAAAGAAGGCGAAGCACTGGACACAAAATCGAATGCACAATTATCAGAAAAATACAAACCTCTTGAAATGTTCAAAACGTTTTATTCCTCCTCAGACTGACGGAATGATCTGTTTTTACTCAAACATTGGTTGTTCTGAATCCAAAGTTATTTTCAAGTGACGAAAAAACAACAACAACAACAACAAAAACCAAAAAAAAAAGCCTTTACAAGGAGCAAACGTTCGCACCTCGTGTATTTCATTCACTCACAGAACGAGACAAACAAACGCAGGCGATAAGGGTGCGCAGAGGCTTGCGCAGAACGTTTTTCCGCCCTGAAAGACCAACATTGACGTCACGCGGTCTCCAGTCCATCACGCGGCCATTTCAGAAACGTTTTCGTGAAGTTTTCGGAAATGCTCGGATTTTGATCTTTTATCTTTCTATAAAGGCTTGCGAAGAAAAATCTGTACCCAAATCTCACTTAGGATGGTTCTGTTTAGTGTTTAGTGAAGGCAAAGCGACAAAAAAATATGTCAATTTTTTGGTTCAATTGACCTTTAAGTCCTTCACAAAACGTGACATTAGGCATTTTCACGTGGTAGTCGTGCAGTGACGGCAAAGGAATGTACAAAAAAGCGTGATGCTACACGTGCAAAGTCGTTGTTTTCCCTTGTCAAGCTATTACTTTCTCGTCTCCGCTGCATCGTAAACATCCTATTATTTACGATACATTGTGATCCGTCAGAAACAGAATTTTCTCACCGCAAATGGAATTGCCCCTGCTGGTAGCATCCAAACGTTTTTCGACTCATCGGTATAGGTAGTTCCCTCGTTTCTGATTAGGAAGGCTTGGTGAACGAACCGGGCAAATGTGGCGAGAAAGTAGCCGTCGTGTACGAACTCGCGAAGAGAATTTAGGAGATGCTGTTCGCCAATTGGGCACAATAATACAAAGCATTTTTTGTGTCCAATCAGGAGCCAGTATTCGCTTGACCGTTTGGAAATGGTCCGGTGAGAGTCGGTACCCTGGGGCTTTTCCGCCCATGCTTGTAAATTTTCTCCCGGCCCGACTGACTGACCCTGGGTCTCCGAGGATGGGTACTCCTTGATTCTGTGTAGCCTGCTATTTTTCGGAGGGAGAGAAGCTACGACCGGAAATGCGTCTGCTGTTCGCAGGCTAGATTCCGTGGGGATTTAGAGCTTTTTTTTGCGACTCGTTTTACTTTGGTGTAAGGAGACACCGTGGATTGCCATGCATGGCTAGAATCACTTAGAAATACCTTTCGCTGAGGTGAGTGTGAGATCAACGAAATCGACCTGTGTATCCCTGTTTTTTCAGTTTGCAGAAAAAATCGCGTCTGTTTAGTACTTTCGGTCGATTTCCGGTTCCTTTTCCACACCAATGAGTCCGTTTCTTTTTAAAAACGGACATAATTTTGTTTGATCACTTTCTTCCTACAAAAAGGTAGACAATTTGCATAGCCTTGGGCTTCATGGGGCTCACCGGTGGAAAAAAACAAAATCGGTGGAGCAGACACTCTTTACCAGTCAGTTCTTCTGAATTAAGCTTTGAAATTGTTTTGGAATTTTCAAAACGTGTTGCTGTAAAGGGGAACGAACTTTTCCCAGTGCGCCTGCTAATATGCTGAAAATCGGGTTGACTCAAAGAGAAGTGGCCAGACTGACAGGCTGCTAACAATACATTTCAAATTTAGAAAACGTTTAGCTACTACTGTTGTTTATTATATACATACTAAGAAATACTCACCAAAAAGTTGTGTTGTAAATTTTGATCCGCAAATGAGTTCTAGCCAATCAGAGGAGTGAACAATGGTTTTCACACGTTAAAAAAACGATGCGTCCAATCAGAATCGCGAACGATGTTTTTTCACATGTGAGAAAAATGATACGTCCAATCAGAAGCCACGGAGGTGTGTGAGTTTCGCGCCAAAATTCGCGCCTTTTCTTGCAGCTTGCTGAGCGCCGCTTTGCACACATTCGAGGAGAAAAGTCTTTCTCAAAGAATTTTTTATCGTTAAAAAAGTGAAAAACATTTCAGAAATGGAGTGGAATAGTTTCCTTTGTTCACTGTCGATAAAGAAAACTGTAGAGAGCCGGCGAAAGAACAGCGGAAGAGGAAAAACAGAACAAGACGTAAGCTTATGCTGTGCTTTTTATCGGAGCTACTTTTGTCTTTGTCTTCCATTTATAAGCTTGAGCTTATATTGAAACCGGCCATTTTACTTAAATTCACTCATTTTCAATTGTACATTCAGAACAAACAGTTAAGATTACTTGTAGTTCTTGGATTACCTCATATCCTTACCGTCATTTATGTTTTTAAGAAACGTTTCCACTAAAAAGTTGATACTTCGTTTTCATTGTTTAATATTTTGTGGTGTGTAGCGGCAAATTTAAGCATTTTGGAAAGATTTAAAACAAAAAAGCCACCAAAATGATCACTGTCTCAGTATGTATACAATAAACACGATACCAGATGTAAAGTGCTTCGTACGGTATTTACCCCTTCGTTGTTTTTGTATCAGAAATCTCACTCGTTCGCTGCGCTCACTCGTTCGATTTCTGATACAAAAACAACTCGTGTGTAAATAACGTACGCCAGCACTTTCCAAGAAGTATTCTCTATTTATGCAAATACGAAACTGATTACAGTACCCCATGAATAATGAGTGACTCGCTTGTTAGCACTAAATTGCTACAAAAACGTAGCGCGTTTAAGGAGTCTTTTGTCTCTAAAGTTTCAATGACCCTGATCATGAAACCGTAACACCCTAAAATATCAATAACGCTCTCGTTGAGGAAGCTATATTGGAGGTACGAGTCCCCGGCAATACCTCTTGTCCCCGGCTATAAACCTTTTTTGGAAAAAAACGTCCAGGTGCCAAAGAATGGGTAATGACGTCATTACGTTGCTATGACAACTGTGATTTTTATTTTATCTTATTCACCATTTTCACATTGTCCATATATACACCTTGTATACACCACCCAAAATGTTGCATTACCATTTTTCTTCAATTTCTTCTGGGTATTATGGTCTTCCCATGAGAAATTAACGACAAGGCTTGTGCAAAATTGTGAGGAGTAAACAAGGTGTATTATGGGCAATGTGAAAATGGTGAATACAGCTGTGGAGACCGTTTAGGTGGTGGTGACTTAGTTAATGCTCAAACATGGCATGTATTGACACTGGAAATCCTCGACGGGCCATTTAAGGAGGGAGTAAAACATTCTTATCACGCAGAAAACAACCCGGCTTGAGAAAATTCAGGGGTAAAATTTTTCAATCTGCCAATGTTCTTCCTCAAAGTACAGCGCGCGCAGCGATATTAAGGCGTATTGACGTGTCACTAACAATACTTGCAAAGCTCTTGGACATATCTCGGATGTTCAATTTTCGGAAGCTGGTTCTCCAATTTCGGACTAACCTAACAAAGTTAAGGTTAGGGTTTGATTCCCGGTCAAGCCTGAATTTGTTTCAGATTCTTTTTAAACCACTTACTAATAGGTTGTTTATAAAACTTATACAGTTTCATCCCTCAAGTAAATTCGTCTGAGGCGACTCTAAAAATATGATAGTCAAGTCAAGGTTTAGCAGAAGCACCGACGAACAAATCCAGTCCAACGAAGGAATCTGGGCTTGGATTGAAGAAATGACGGCTGAAATTAATTAGAATACAGAAAAAACCCGCGACTAAGAACCTGGTTTTTAAAGAACCTTTAAGGCTAAAATTTGCCAGTTAAGCCCCCTCTACAAAAGAAATTGATTAGCCTAAAATTTGAAGCAGGTTCTTATTTTCTAAAATCTATAAAAATTCTGTTCACTTGGAGCAAATAAAATAAGTCAACATTCAGGATCCTCTTTGGAGACATGTGTATTACCCCTCCAACTTAACTGTAATAATGTATGCAGATAATAATACACATGTAAGAAATAAGCTGGATACCACTTAATATTGTTAGCTGTAATGTACGTTTCCCTTCAGAAAATAAGAACCTATTTAAAACCTAAATAGCCTAAATTTGTGCGAATTACCATTTAATATGTAAGAACCAGTCTAGGCTAACTTTGGAAATTGCAGGTTCTCAGTCGCGGTTGTTTTAAATGTCGTTTATCAAAGAAGAGCTTTCTACTGATGACAACAAAACCTTAGTGAAGCCTTATCCTTATGTATATTGCCCTTGATGAGAAGGGAGGAAGACTGACCACTCACAAAAATTCTTTGAAGGAAGTTCAGAACATAATAAATTCGCTAGACCTTATTGACATTTGGCGGGTCTCCAATCCGGATATCAGAAGATTCACTTGGAGAAGAAGCAAGTGTGAAAACAGGTTTTGCCTTCACAAAAGGGAAAACTGACGGACGGGGAAAAACTCTAAAACTCTCTGGGAAAGGCCTTTTCCTGGGGACACTCGCTGGCTGCGGGAAGGTACGGAATCTCTTACGTCTGCTGAATACCCTTGAGACAATGATCACAACAGAACTTGGTTCCAACGTAGAAGTTTAATCCAAGACTATACTGCGGGTAGAGTCAGGAACATAACCAAAGAAAATCTTACAAAACACCGGTGTAAATACTCTAAGTTGATGACGCGATACAGATTAGGTCATGTACTAGCGAGGTAAATTACAGAACACAACAATCATTTCTAAAAGACTATTGGTGGAAACCTAAGCTTGCTTTGAAACATTAATTACTTTCAAAAGCTACACAGGTGGATAACGGCTTCTTACAGGTTGATTACAGTTTGAAGACTAAATACAATTATGACTTGACAAATAAGTTTATGCTCAATAAATCAACAGGTTGTTTACAGCTTAAAGAAGTTAAGACTAAGAATAAATGATTTCTACAGTGGCTTGTCATATTTTTATCAGCGAAAGCAAAACAACTGAATAACAATAAATTATCTCTTCAGACAAGCCCGAAATTCACTGTCGCTTAGACTTTTTCTTGACGAGTAATAGTCTAAGTTCGGCAATTACAAAAGCTGATATTTTACCAGGATACAAAACAGACCATTCTTTGATAACGCTCCACCTTGCAAACAATACCAATCCCAGGGGCCCGGGCTTCTGGAAGTTAAATACGTCTTTTCTATCAGACAGTGAATATATTAATTTGATAAAAACAACAATCACTGAAGTTGCAAATGAATACCAAAATAACACTGAGGTTGATGCCGTGCTCCTCTGGGATACAATGAAGATGCAAATTCGTTCAAAGTCAATACAATACGCAAAACATAAGAGAGGCAAAATGAAGTTAACAGAAACAAATCTGGAGTCTGTCATAACGTCCCTACAGAGGAAACTGGAAGAAAATGACTTATCCGAAACCGACAAGACCACTATATATAATGAATTAGAAGTTAAAAAATTACAGTTAGAAAACGTTGTCCAGCGTCAAACTCGAGGAGCCATGATAAGATCCAAAGCCCGCTGGCATAACGAAGGAGAAAAATACGAAATACTTCTTAAACTTGGAAAAAAGGCATTTTAATACCAAAACCGTAAGGCAACTTCAGCTTGAGAATAGTAGCGTCATCAAAACAGATGAGGAAATCTTAACAGAAGCAAAATCTTTCTATCAAAACTTATATGCATCACGCGTGCCTGATATCTCTGCTCATGACGCTTTTTTCTTCTCCGAAGAATCTACGGTAAAACTCGACCAACACGCGCAGGAAGAATGCGAAGGGCCCTTAACAAAAGAGGAATGCCTAAATAGTCTAAAAACGATGGCATCGGACAAAACTCCTGGGACTGATGGCCTTCCAGCCGAATTTTATAAGGTTTTCTGGGAAGACATTGAAGGCTACTTACTAAATGCACCAAATGGTGCATATGAAAAACGATGTTTATCAATTTCTCAAAGAAGAGGTCTAATTACTCTCTTACCAAAAAAGAACAAACCGGCTAACCTTTTAAAGAACTGGAGACCCATAACTCTTCTCAATTGTGACTACAAGATTGCAGCTAAATCCATAGCAAACCGCATGAAGAAATTTTTGCCGAACATAGTAAATAATGATCAAACCGGTTTTTTGAAAAACAGATTTATAGGAGAAAATATCAGAATTATTGAGAGCATTATTAACCACACAAATATGGAACAAATCCCGGGCCTGTTGTTATTTGTAGATTTTGAAAAAGCCTTCGATACTATAGAGTGGTCTTTTATAGAGAAAACACTAAGACACTTTAACTTTGGAACATCCTTGGTAAGCTGGGTTAAACTTTTTTATACGAACATAAGTAGCTGTGTCCTTAACAATGGATGGGCATCCGACTTCTTTTCTTTACATCGTGGAGTAAGACAGGGGTGCCCACTGTCTCCCTATTTATTTATCTTAGGTTCTGAAATCTTGGGTAACGCAGTGAGAAGGGATACAGAAATTCGCGGTATCAAATTGGGTAACTCAGATTGTAAACTGTCCCAATATGCAGATGACACAACAATGATCTTAGATGGCTCAGAACGCTCTTTTTCGAGAACATTATACGTACTAGACATATTTGCAAATGTATCAGGTTTGAAAGCAAACTATGAGAAAACTGAAGCCCTCTGGATAGGTTCACACAAGAATACTAATGCTATTATTCCTTCGAGTAAACCTATCTTTTGG
>NC_133208.1:10633068-10653068 GCF_958299795.1 Porites lutea | reverse complement strand
AGGTTCTACAACCACCAATTTAACTGCTTGCTGACTTGGAACATTATCAACAGAGTGGATCATTGCTTGCATACAAACAGCACAAAAAAACTGCAAAACCGTGCGAAAACACATCAATCTTTAAAACAACCCCACCCCCTGGAATTTAACCAGGCTACACCAAATTCATACCAGATGACATCCCTGTGTCTTTGCAACAACATGACTCCCAGCTAGACCCAAACACTCCTCAATTTGAGGGAGACACTGAGCTTTGATAGACAGTGATAGGCCGCGGTACAAAAACTCAGCAAATCCACAGTCTAGCACAAATCATAGTCTTTAGAACCACCCCACCCCCCTGGAATTTAACCAGGCTACCCCAAATGTATACCAGATAATATCCCTGTGTCTGTGCAACAACATGAATCCCAGATAGATGCAAACCCCTTTCAATTTGAGGGAGATCATGAGCTTTGAAAGACGGGGATAGGCCCCGGTACAAGAACTCAGCAAATCCACAGTCTAGCCCAAGCGTAGCATTTAGAGGCGGCCTTGAAAACATCCTCTTGAAAAACCCCCCGCCAATCACACAGAAATCAAAATAGCTATTTTTAATTAACCAACTCACTAATTCGTTAAACGCATCAGCTGGCCCAAAAAATTTACTTTTTTCCTTAATTCCCGTACTTACTTCCACCATGAAATGTCTATGCTTTCAAGAGAAATTAACAATTTGAGTCTTACTGGATGGTTTCACTGTATGGGTCAGGCAAGATGTCGGAGAAGACGTGTGTGATTTTGCTCCCTTCTTGGCAACTTTGTATGGCCGAAATTTTCAAACGAAAATTCAGGAAACGCCCTTAAACGTCTTCTACTGATGATAGTCTTTCTCCAGATGACAAAAAATTAAGACACGACGCTTCGCTCTCAGATTCTGAACTGTGTGAATCCCGACGAAGTGTTAACTATACGGAATATGGCGGGGGCGGTTATCCCGAAAATAGAACAAGTGTTGGAAAAATTGGAACGGTATGTAAAAGCGGTCGACGAAAAAGTGAGTAATTTACAGGCAAAGGTGGATTGTTTCAACTGTTTCAAGTCCTTCAAAAGTAAAACAGAAGAGCTGTAAGACTAGCCTGAATTTCAACCGATTGCTTCGAGTCGTTTTCTCCTGTCAGCAGCTGATCAGGGAGTAATAACGACTTGAAGTAATCAGATGAAATTCAGGCTACTGTAAGACGGCCGGATTGATTTTTGCGATAGTCTTTCAAGGAGGAATTTTGACAAGCTGAATGATAGCGAAATTAATCAGCTCATGGACGAGAAATTAAAGAAGAAGCGGGTACAGAGGAGAACGCGAGGAAGGTTTTGGTTGTATTTAAAACAGAGATTGGTATGAAAGATGCAGACCAAATCGAATTTCAAAGGGTCCATCGTCTTGAAAAGCGTGTTTCTTCCGATGGAAAACCTCGACAAATAATTGCACGTTTTTTTGAAATATTCTTAACGAGAAAAGGTTATGTCCAATGCCAGAAAGTTAAAAGGAAAAAATTTTGCTGGCTACTTTTTTATTCATCTAAATATGTCTCCTAGTTCTAACGTTTTTCCTGTTTGCGTTTGTAGAATATTTTATATCATCTGCGCGTGGTACTTAGGTGAGGGACATGTGGGACACCAACGGCTTGAGATTGTATGCAAATTGTGCAGTTATATGATTATTGTACCGCCTTTTCAATCTGGTGTTATTCACTCTGTCGTATTGTTCATGACGTGTAATACAGATTTTAAAATTCTATCTTTAAATGTTCGGGGGATTCGTTTCTTTGAAAAGAGAAAAGCATTTTTTAATTCAATTGCTAACGGAAAAGAAATCAGATACTATCTTTTTGCAAGAGACCTGCGGTACTCCAGGAGTTGAGAATAATGGAATTATTATGTGTTCTTTAGTCACGAGTCAGAACATAGTAGGGGCAAAATGAATTCTTGTGAAGGACAAGTCCGATTATGAGGTCAAAGAATGCCAAAAAGATGGACAGGGGAGGTTTGTTTTGTTAAAAGTTTTAAATCAGTGCTCTTTTTGAAGAATTCAAAGACAACTCGATGAATTAGAACTAGAGGAAAACTGTCAGGTGATCACTGGAGGTGACTTTCATGTTATTCTCGATGCTGATTTGGATGGAAGTGGAAGAAAACCTCAAGTAAAAGAAATCTTGTGGAAAAATCGAGGACTTGTGTTCAACTTTATTTCGACTTGATTGATATTTGGCGGCTAAGAAATCCAGTGGATGGAGACAAAAACTGACGCAACAATACAACGCCGTTTGGACTTTTCGGTTAATTAGTTGTAGCAAGAGAGGATGAGCGCTTTCGGTTGTAGTGGTATCCTAGAAGAGGTCGAAAATGTAGATATTATTCTGGCAAGAAGAACCGACCATCCGCCATTACAATGCATATAAATGGAATCGAGGAAACAAGAAGGCGTGGAGGAAGGGTCCGTGGGTCATTCGTCCATTTCATTTTCAACTCAAAACAAAAACTGAAAATCGGTGTCAATTTTTGATTTTCCTATTTTTTTTCTTCCTGCATAATGGATGAATGTTTCATAACTTTTTTCCCGTTCTACCCTGTGATCAAAATGAAAAATAAATAAACAAATAAATAAATAAATAAATAAACAGCTCCTATTTTCTACAGTCAATATTAAAACGACGAATCAATCGATTGATATTTTAGTTATTAGCGCGAAAACCGTTTTCGAGTCATCTGTCAGCTACAATGACGTGAAGTTGGAAGAAAATTCAAAATTGAATGTTGCGATCAATTTTCAATTTTTGGTTTTCGGTGGAAGAATTGATCAATTGATCACAGTCCAAGTGACAAAAGAACCTAGAGGGGAGGACCTAAGTGCAGAAGTGCCTAGGAGGGGAGGGGAGGGAAGGGGGAAGCGACGGGAGGGAGAAGAAAGGGTCCTTGTACTTGTTGTGGTTGTCCATGCTGCCCTCATTTTCAGGGCTTACTTGGCCTGGGCAGGTATGTGCTGCTGAACAGGTTGTGGATTTCACTATTTAGCGCCTTTAAGAGGTTATTGCTTGGAAATAGTTTGAAGTTTGGCGATGAGCGGTCTACATGTGTGGAACCAACAATGTTTTTTCAAAAATCTAATTCCATGATATTAGTTTAAAAAATTACTTAATTCTGTGTGCAAAACGAAATGAATCAGGTTCGTGAAATTGCTTGTCTTGTCCTAAACAGGGTAGCGAAATGAACGATTTTTGTGTTAAACAAGGTAAGGGTTTGAAGGCCTCGGCGGCACACCCCTACTCAAACTTTCCTTGAATGCTTCCTCGTCCCTAGAGATTTCCCCTTAAGAGGAATTTGTTTGAAGCGGATCTTGTAACAATTTTCCTCTACACTTGAAAGTTTGATGCACGCTATGACAAAGTGACAGGCAATGAAGATCAATCTGTAGTAAAAAAAACAACAACAAAAAAGCAAGCAAGAGAAAATTCAAGCACAGAGACCCAAGTGAGAAACAGCTTCTTCGTACAGGGTTCCAGCTCTTCATTTTACAGGTGATTTTCCTCGTGTATCCCATTCTTCAAGTTAACAGTAGGTCTCTCATATTTCTAGTGGTCACGCCCACTGTAGATCTCGGTCAAAATATTCGTAAAAATTGTATTTTTTTCCTTTCGTTATCTTTTTGTATGAAGATTCATGACAACTTTGTCTTAACGAATCTGAAAGAGTACTACAAGGACCCCATCCAACGTCCTCCCCACGGTCTATCAGATCACATGTCCGTAAAGGTACAGCCAAAGGATAGATCCCAGCTTTTCGACTCGCGATTAATAATCAAAACAAGGGACTTGAAACCCAGCAATCGCTTGGCTATGCGCACCTACCTCCAAGAGGTTGACGCGCACACCCTCGTTGGCAACGCACACGGCCGTGCAGAGAAAGTGACTACCTTTCAGTCAATAATCCAACATGGTCTGGATAGTGTACTGCCCTTGCGATCTAAAACGATCCACTCTAGAGACCCGCCCTGGGTTAATCCAGCCGTGAAAAACATAATCAGACGGCGGCAAAGGGCTCTCGCGGAAAATAATCAGCCAATGTTTCGATTCCTGCGGAACCGAGTGAACCGTGAGCGCAAGTTCTGCAGGCAGCGGTACTACGACTCCAAAGTTAGCCAGCTTAAGGAGTGCAAACCGTCTGCTTGGTGGAAAGACGTTAAGAAGCTAAGCGGCATATCATCAGCCGTTAGGGAGTCGGACGAGCTAATGAGATCATTACAGCACATAAGTGAGGAGTCTCTCAGCGCGTCGGATCTGGCCAATCTGATCAACGATACTTTCCTCTCCTCAATGCAAGACTTTACACCGTTATCTGCTGAAACTTTCCATCTGCCACAAGACTATTCCACCGCGCAACCATTTGCCGTTACTGCTTATGTTGTTTACCTTCAGCTAGCGTCGATTAACCCAAGGAAAGCGTCCGGACCCGACGGTATTCCTGCATGGTTGCTAAAGGAAAATGAGGATCTCCTCTCTGATACGGTAACAGATATTACTAACTGCTCCTTTGTTGAAAGCCGCTTACTACCTTCCTGGAAATCTGCTGATACCGTGCCGATCCCAAAGCAGAAACCAATCAGGGACGTAAATAAACACCTGCGTCCCATCTCGTTAACGCCCGTTCTCTCTAAGGTGGCGGAGGAGTTTGTTGTTGCGGAGAACTTGCGACCATCAATTCTCAAGAAAATCGGACACAACCATTTTGGGGCTATCCCAGAATCCTCAACAACGCATGCGCTAATCAGTATGGTGCACTCCTGGACCAAACACACTGATGGTACAGGATCCACCGTCAGGCTCGTCTTATTCGATTACCGGAAGGCTATCGATTTGATAGACCACGCGCTTCTTGCTAGGAAGCTGCTGGCCCTGGACATGCCGGTTGGCGTATCGTATCGTTTTGGATCATCGATTTCCTTACAGATCGCACGTAGAGGGTCAAGTTGGGAGAGGATTGCTTGTCTGAATGGAGGAACGTACCGGCAGGGGTGCCTCAGGGAACCAAGCTCGGGCCGTGGCTGTTTATTCTCATGATTAATGACATCAAAACCAGTAACACGGAACTGTGGAAATACGTGGATGACACAACTATTGCAGAGTGTGTTGACAAGAAGGAAGACAGCCGTATCCAATCTGATGTGGAGGTTCTGATCGCTAAGTCTAACCAAAACGAGATCCAGCTAAACGAGTCGAAGTGTAAGGAACTACGGATTTCGTTCGCTAAATCAGCCGCGGACTTTGCTCCCATTGTTATCGATGGGAAAGCAATAGAGGTAGTGTCCACTGTTAAGTTGTTAGGCCTAAATATATCATCTGACCTCCGGTGGAACTGTCATGTTGCTGAAATAAGTAAAAAAGTAGCGAGTCGATTATATTTTCTTAAACAACTGAAGAGAGCGAATATTCCCGCCAAAGATCTGCTAATCTTTTATTTGACCTGTATCCGCCCAGTAACGGAATACGCATGCCCGCTGTTTCACAACGCGCTTCCCTCATATTTATCCGCAGAGCTAGAACAGCTACAGAAGCGCACCATGCGAATTATTTTTCCGTTTGTACCATATAGCGACGCATTACATCAAGCCAACTTAGAGAAGCTCTCTCGTCGCAGGCAGTCTATCACAACTAAGCTTTTTGATTCCATCACTTGTAACTCAGACCATAAACTGCATGAGCTAGCTCTTGCCACCTCGTAACAATTGTGAATCCAATTTAAGACGAAAGAGGAATTTTAATGTCCCTCCGGCTAAGACGAAGAGACTTAAGAACACATTTATATATAGCAACTGTAATTAAATTTTTAGCTACATATGTGTACATTTTTCTTATATTTTTTCTCATATTTTTATTAGATTTTATTATTGTAACGATTAATCTAATTCAGCTTTTGGCTGCGATTTTAATCAGAATAAACTATCTATCTATCTATCTATCTAAGTTACCTCCGGAATTCGAAAATTAAACATTAACACATATCTTTTCCTTTGTTTTGTTGTCGATTGCTGGAAAAAATCCAAGGACTTTGGCGATAACCTTTTGGCAAATTGAGTGTTTTTTATAAGGCCCACAAGGGATAAAAATGCGGATCGGATGGGGAAAACTGGGGCACAGCTTTCTGGTGCATACTGAAATCGCTTAGTTACCACCACATTAAAAAAAATGTATATTTCGGTACCAATTTTACCAATATTGATCAAGAGTTTTCCACCGACCCATTGCCCTGAAGTTTTACTTGGTCGCGTGTTTGCTGCGTTTGGTTCTGCCTTTAATACTTTAATAAGCAATTGGGACGGACCACGAAATTAAGCCTTTCTTTCCAGGATACACCAGCTTCTTGTAGAAACAAACTGACATTTGAGTGTGTTTTCCCCTGCGTAACAACAAGATCTCTCACGAACTCAATGTTTATGTCATCCTTATTTAGGCTCAAAACATCTCCAATGTTGAACTTCCCGCTTCTTTTCTGAAGCTCGTTCCCAGAAACCATCACGGACAAGTACCAGGCCCCTTCCTCCCCACCCTGTCAGTGAAAGGTAGGGTAGAACAGACAAGTAAAAGGTCCCTTCCTCAGCTTCCTTCGCACTTTAGTCCCTTCCCCCTTCCCCCTTCCCCTCCCCTCCTGAGGGCATTTCTGCACTTGGGTCTTCCCCTTTTGGTACTTTTGTCACTTGGAGTGTAATTTATTGAGATCCATTCTTCCACCGAAAAACAAAAATTGACAATTGATCGCAACATTTAATTTTCCTCTAAATTCACGTCATTGTAGATGACAGATGACTGTGGAAACGGTTCTCCTGCGAACAGCTAAGATATCCATGGTTCATTATCGTTTTAATACTGACTGTAGAAAATAAAAGCAGTGTGTTTGTTTTTTTCACTTTTGTTTACTGGGGAAAACGGTCAAAAAATTATGAAACATGTTTATCCATTATGCCAGAAGGAAAAAAATCCAAAAATCAAAAATTGACATCAATTTTTAATGTTTGTTTTGAATTGAAGTGGGCAAATAACCCACGGACCGGGAAGGTAGAGTTTTCCAAGATCAAGGGTCCTTTGGGATCTTAAATATAAAATTCTTTATTAAAACATAACTTATAGTAAACAGAACGCAAGAAGTAGAAAGAAAACATTACCAGATTTAGGGGAAAAATAATTAGTTGCGCAGCTAAATGTGATGAAGATCCCAGGCAATCAACAAATTTTAATTTCAGAATTTAGAGCATTAAACTGCTCTAAATTCTGCTCACGAGCAAGCGCAACTTTCGAAGTTATAGAGTCAAGCCATGACTACGTTGTTAAAGAAGAAAGACAAAGACAGACGTTTTATTTAAAACCGGAGACGATTATTAATATCTTTGATCAATGTAGATGTCAAAATCGCATCAAAGGCTATTGCAAAAAGGTTAGAAATGATTCTATCTTAGCTAATATTCAGTCGAACCAAAATAGTTTTATTAAGGGAGGATCAATAGGGGGTGGAGTTCAAACAATTGAGGAGATACTTGAATTCGCTATTTACACAAAGGCTTCGGGGGTACTTTTGGCAATCGATTTTGAGGAAGCATTTGACTCTTTAAGTCATTCTTTCTTTCTAAAAACTCTGAAAAAATTCATCTTTGGAACACAATTTGTGCAGTTGAGTAAAACGTTTTATACTAACATATCTAGTTGTGTCTTAAACAATGATTTTGCCACTTTCCTTTTCAATACTCAGTGCGGGGTAAGGCAAGGCGACTCTTTGTCACCTTTGCTATTTATCTTAGCCACTGAGGTCCTGCTTGCAGAATTCGAGAAGATGAAGGGATTAAAGGTATATCAGTTAAAAAACAGGAAATCAAATTAACGCTGTTTGCGGACGATATGACTTGCTTTCTCATGTTGAAATTCGATGTACCAATTGGGTTTTTTCGATGCTGAAGTTAGGTCAAATTTGTCATTTTTGAAAAGGGCCGAAATCGGGTTTCTTTTTGCGGCCGACACAGTCACATTTAAACAGCTTATCTAAAGATAATTATTGAATTAAAAGTACAAGTTTGTGTTTGTTTTGCGACTTCATTTCATTAAGAGGTAAATCCCGTTTTTCTGTACGAGCGCGAAGAAAATGCTTAATTTTCGCTAATTTCATACTCGAAAGAGCGCCGCTTTGGCGTTTTTCAAACTTTGCCCGATTAATGAAAAAATAAAAAGCCGTTACAGATTTTAATGTGATTTTTGAAAAAAGTGTACTATAGTGATTATCTGGGCAAAATATAAAGATATTAAAAAATTCACGACTGTCAACCGATTCTCGAAAATTACACACATTGGCTCTTAAATCGTTTCCTTTCCTTGTCCACCTGCACAATCTCTATATCGTAAAGGTTTTTGTCCGTTTTCAGGCATTGCAACGCTTCAGATCATTTTACTCCTCTGCATAACGTTTTGGTGGGCATAATTCTCTCTTTGGACAATTCGCCATCTTGCAATTTGATACTACTGCGCAACCGCGTTAGTTCCCACTGTATGTAAGAGCCACAAATATCTGATGTCCTTTTACGTGGGAAATGACTTTGATATGGTAAACACTATAACGAATGACACTTTAATAAAGTTACTTACTTACTGACTTACTTACTTAGCATGTTATCTTTCACAATTTAAGGGGTATGATTCACATTTTATAATGCAAGAGATTGGTAACATTATAAATTAAAAATCATAAACAAGGTGAAGAGAAACAACATGATATCAATGTTATGCCTAATAATATGGGAGAAATACATGGCTTTCATGCTGGGCAAACATTTAGTTTTACAGCATGTTAAACAATGAACATATATCTGATGAGCAATATGCACATGCAAAAAAAAGGATGGAATACATTCAATTTAAAAAAATATGGGAGAATACCACGACTTGTATTTAAAGTCAGACATCCTTCCACTAGCAGATGGTTTTGAACTTTTCAGAAAGACTTGTATGCAATATAAGTAACTAGGCCATGCTACTATTTTACAAGTCCTGGACTAGCTTGGGATGCTATGTTAAAAATGACTGATATAAAATTAGAACTAATAACAGACATGTTTCAATTCACTGAAAAGGGAATGGGAGGTAGTATTTCATATATAGGAAACCGATAAGGAAAAGCAAACAACAAATACATAAAAAAATGTAATAAGAATAAAGCCTTGAAGTATATCATGTATCTAGACGCTAACAACGTTAATGGTTGGGCTATGAGCCAATATTTACCAGCTGGTGGATTTAAACGGATGACTGAAAAAGAAATTGAAAAATTAAATCTATTAAAATACACTGAGGATAGTTCAAAAAGGATTAATATTAGAAGTTGATCTTGAGTATCCTTAAGAATTTCATGATATTCATAATGACTACCCACTTGCTGCTGAAAAATCAACGTGAACAAAGACATACTGTCAAATTAAGACAAGAATATAGTATCACAATTGGACAGGTCAAAAACTGATTCCAACATTAAACAATAAAGAAAAATATGTTCTTCACTATCGAAATTTACAATTATACTTTGATTTAAGATTAAAAATAGAAATGATTCATCGAGTATTACAATTCAATCCGTTTCTTCCGCGGCTAAACCCATATATAGATTTCTATACTCAGAAAAGAACTAATGCCAAAAATTCAATCGAAAAAGACTTCTTCAAACTAATGAATAACAGTGTATTTGGCAAAACAATGGAAAATATTCGTGAAAGAATAGATGTTACATTTGTAACTAGTAAAAATAAGCTATTAAAATTAGCTTCAAAACCAACTTTTGTATCATCAAAAATATTCAGCGAAAATCTGGTGGTGCATAAGATTAAAGAAACACTATCTCTTAATAATGGGTCGTCATATGTTGGAATCAAGAGACTATAAAGGGGACAGAGAGGACATCTCCCATATACACCATATTCCATAGGTAATTCGTCTCGAGTTATTTTTAGAATCGGGATAAAGTTATCTCGCGCGAGGCGTGGATGTTTCGTGGAGGTTTCGCGTGACCAAACGCCGTGCAAAACATGTCGGGCGAGAGGCAATGAAAGCGTAAAAAGATCGAGAGCATTCCTGAATATTGAAGAGAAATGAGTCGGCGCTCACCTGGGAAAAAGGAATCGCTGGACTCTTTGACAACCCGTGAAATCAGTTTAACTCGAAGTTGTCGTAACCTCAGTGCTTTAATAAAATGAGAAATTTCGCCGGTCTATTGAAACCGGTCGTTTGTACAATTTAGGGAGTTTAAGATCCAACTACGCGGACGACAACTAGAACGTCAAAAAAAAAAAAGGTTTAATTAGCAAAACAACAACTTCGCACGTGCAACACACTTTTTTGTTCATTTCTTTCCCGTTTTTGCACGACTACGACGTGAAAATGCCTAATTTCGCGTTTTATGGAGGACGTAAATAAGCAACGACGAAATTTTATTTCTCTTTCTGAGCTTGAATATGGTCCCTTGAAATTCAGCTTTAGGAGGGTTCGCCTACAATTGACAAAGTAAGTGGGTAGGAATAATCGCTATAAAGACTGAAAAAAATAAACATCAAACCAGAAATTGCTCTCTTCAAACTGTAAATTATAAATGATCCTGAGAGAATATTCAGTGTGTTAAGGATTTCCCTGCTCTACTGTTAGCTCTACGCAAGAGAGGAAGGGCGATTCTTTTTTAATTTCGGTTTCGCTGACACAGCTTTCGCAGAAATCTCGCTGTAGTCGTTTTCGTCGCCAAAAGGAATAGCAAAATCGCTCTCCGCGTCTTCCCCCATTTTGTTCTGCGTCATTTCGTGAAGGACGCGTGGCTCTCAGCGTGGGTCATCCACGCGGAACACATTCGCGCTATGTGATTGGCTGTTGTCTAATCCCCCTTGAGATCTGTTGTGTTAAAAATAACTCGAGACGAATTACCTATGGAATAGGGTGTATATGGGGGATGCCCTCTCTGTCCCCTTTATAGTCTCTTGGTTGGAATGTATACTCTCGATCTTCCCAAGACACTTAAATGTATGATTTTAGTTATTAAATTAATTATGTTATCTAAAGTATGCTACCAAACTGAATTATTATTCACTAACACACGTCAGAAAGTTTAACTGATGAAACTGAAGCTGAAGATGTGTATCAAGAATTTTGGAAAATAAAAAGAAATTTGATTATAGTCACTATCCTGAAAAGCGTCATATTTCGATAAAACAAATAAGAAAGTTATTATAAAGGAAATAAAGGGAGATGTAAAGAATCAACCATAAGAGAAGACAGAAAGAATCTGAGCCCCAGATGGGATTCGAACCCACGACCCTCCGTGTTCTAGATCGGATGCTCTAACCTCTGAGCTACTGAGGACTCGTTGGCGTGTTGCTTGTGATGGACTGTGTGACTGCGAGATTCAGTTCGCAAGTCCAACCCACAAAAATGACCCTTGCTCGCCAACGAGTCCTCAGTAGCTCAGAGGTTAGCAGCATCCGATCTAGAACAAGGAGGGTCGTGGGTTCGAATCCCATCTGGGGCTCAGATTTTTTCTGTCTCCTCTTATGGTTGATTCTTTACATCTCCCTTTATTTCCGTTATAAGAAAGCTATCGCTAAGTTTAAAGATTCTTCAAAAATGATTTAAAACAGCTAGGAGAGGTAAAACTACAAGGGAAAGCTACATTGCAGATGTTGTCCACAGTTTTACAATACGAACAAAATATAAAGCTTGAAAAGTGCAGGTCTTACAGGCCGGGACAGCAAGAAAACAGCCCGCATACTGGCCGAGGCGCGTACGTGGATGATAGTAATGATAATATATAGCCGTAAACGGCTTTGTAAAAGAAAACGAGATCCTTGATTTTTCTATCTTAAACAAGAGGCAGCACATCTAAGGCAAGCAATGTCTCCCGATATGACATCTGGCCATTGCCTGGCTTCAGACTTAAAACCCATTTGGTGGCATCTCTCTACGTCTCTGAACTTTCCCAACCTTAACTTTTAGTGACTTCTGAGTAGGAAGCCAGATTTCATGAGAGTAATGTAACAAAGGTGGAGCGTCACAATCGCTAAATACAGGGACCTTCTTACTGCCACTTTAGTAAACATGGGACATGATCTCCTCGGCAGACCTAGAAGTTTGTTTGTTTTTGCTGTTATCCGAAGTGTAAATGTGAGTCCTAGGTAAGTTTGTTCGAAATAACTACACCCAGATCCTTCTCCTCGTGCACGCGCAGTAACTTTTCAGAGCTTAAAAGGTAGTCTTGAAGTAAAGGCTTTTTTCGCGCGTTATACATAGAACCTTGCATTTAGAGACATTAAATGACTCCACGAATGGAGGTTTGTTAGAGTTTGTCGTCGTTCACAATTTACTATAGACGACGTAGAACTGAAGACTTTGGTATCGTCTGCGTAGACAGTGGATTGATTGCCTTCCGGTAGAACACCTGGCAGATCATAACAAAGAGAGCAAATAGAACTGGGCCAAGTGGGTTATCCTGAGGAACTGCCGATGTAACTGGGGCCCATTTCGAGGCAGCATCATCCAAAATGACTATTTGAGATCTTCCACTTATAAGTAATCCATATCATTTCGTTTGAACTTTTGAAGCAGAACTGTGAGTGATCGACGGAGTCGAAAGCTTTGCCAAAGTCCAAGTAAATAACATCTGTTTGAATATTTCAGATTTTGACCTAACTAGTTTTTATTCGCTTTGGCCGCTGATCTTCTTGACTGCTATTTTCTTCTGTGGTTACTTTTTTCTGTATTCATACTCAACTCACAGCTGCCGATCCCTCATTTCTTGAGCGAATTAAATATGTAAGTTTCCCAATTTTGCGGAAAGTTCTCATGTTCCAGCGCCAGACCCTCAGGTAATTGGACTCATGCTTTGTCAGACTCCTCATCCCTTGGGCTTACCGCAGGGTTTGACCCAAGGGAATCACTGAGCCCAAAATTTTAAAATAGCCTGCTTGACTTGCTGAGGGCGGGTGTTCATGGTTTCGGTTTCCATATTGATTTTTTAACAGCCGAGTGCATGATAAGCACAACCAAAAAGCTTTCAGGTCTCTCAGGTTAACCTTCCTGTTCGGTATGGCAAAGCTTTCCAGAAGTTGCTTAATCTCCCACAGGCATAACTCAAGGGTTCACTGACATACCACACATGCTCCCTTACCACGGGATGATACCAGTCCACAATCAAAAGGGGCTGAAGATCATTTAAATTTCGTTAATCCAGTAATAGTCGAATAATGAGCGCAAAGGCCTTCCAATATCGGCAGGTATTTAATAATACAACCAGACGCGTAGCTGCGTTAAGGCCATTAAGCCCAGATGTAACAAAAATCTGGATTCAAATGAGCTCTGACTTGTAATCACATGTTAACAGGGCGTGAAATTGCACCCATAATACAGGCACCAATGTTTGTCGCGGTGATGGACATGCAAAATTGGCAAAGGTTTCACTATGAAAATCTGTCATTGAACACCATGGTAGTTTTTCAACATGGTTTACTTTGAGTACCTGCTACAACCATTTAGGCTCAAAACTCGTAATTTTGGAAGGTTTCATCATTTGAACCTTTGCTGATTTAATTTTGTTTGTTTTTTACTAACTTCACGAAATAACAAGTTTAGAATGTGTTGATCGATCTTAACACGCAACTTTGAACAGACCAATCCATATGATTGGTTCTTCACTGTACTTTACTTGAAAATCGATCTAAAAACTAGTCTCGCTTTGTAAATCTATTTTGCCGCCACAACTCAAACTTCACACTCAGTAAAATCGTACTTGACGATAAATTTAACTGAAACGGACGCCTAGCGTTCTTCTTCTTTGATAACTTTGATGATACACTGAGCGAAACAGGTGAAGACCTTACGTCGCCACTTTGCTCATTTCTCTCCTCGCCATGTCAGTGTCCACTGCGAGTTCAGAGATGATTTTGCACTACGAGAAGGGTGAAAACACGTACAATCTACGATACTAAGAGAACGGCTGATCTCTAGTTTTTGATAGTACCACGGAACGGTTCCAATAAAATTACAGTATTTGTATGGGGGAAAAGTCCTTAACGGCTCCAATAAAGTTTCGTGATAATTTGTTCAGACTCACTCCCTATACAATAATAATACACAAGGTAGGAGGCACGAGATGCCATCTTGGCCGCCATGCTCCCTTTCCAACACAACTTTTTGCCCGAAATTCGAACTCCAACGGTAAAAAAACATGCTAGGATTGTAGAAATAGGATAGCATGCATTTTGTAATTTTTTTAACTCTAGGAAAACTCCACTTTTCAAAGCTTAGTTTAAAAAATATACAAAATTTAGCCACCAGTTGGAATATGTTTCTTTATTCTTAATTTTGACACATTGCTACAAGTCGAACTCTCACAAATTCTTAAAAAATTTAAAGGACTTTTGGGCCTTTTTGGATTATATCCTTCGAGTTTGTCCAAGTCTGTGGGATTCGTTTCTCTATCTGGGAAAGCTTCATTGGTTTCTTTATCTGATGCTATCCTATTTCTACAATCCTAGCATGTTTTTTTACCGTTGGAGTTCGAATTTCGTGCAAAAAGTTGTGTTGGAAAGGGAGCATGACGGCCAAGATAGCATCTCGTGCCTCCTACCTTGTGTATTATTATTGTATAGAGAGCGAATTTGAACAAACTATCACGAAACTTCGTTGGAGCATTAAGAACAACAACAACTAACTGCAGAGTAAGTTTCATCGAACTTTATTAAGTATTTCCCACAAATTTTAGGATCGAGTTTTTACCCCTTACAAACACTGTAATTCTACTGGAACCGTACTGTGGTATTATTACAGAGCCTGGGTTACCTGTGGTTTTAGTGCACAGAAGCCAGGCCTGCAGAGACTACTTACGTGTCTATTGACCTTGAGAGATATACATGAGCGCAAGTAGTTAATAGAGTTCTTTACAAAAAATTCAATAAAAGACTTTTCACGGTGAGATATTAATCCCAGATGCTGCCTATGACAGTATACTCTTTAACTGGAAGGGCCCGTTCGTTGACTACACTCACTGCTGAAAATGCATTCAATACTGACAGCATTTTTAAGAAAAAGAAAAGGCTATGCTGTAATTGTTTATAAGAAAGCGTTTACTTAGCTTGGTACTATGTCCTTACACCCCCGCTCCTTCATGACTTTTAAAACTCGGGCTTAAATGGAAAAAGTGGCTGGCTACGCCCCTGATACCCTTAACCTATGCTATTCAACCTATCTTCATGCTCTTCTCCAACAGCATTTGACGCAAATCTTTCCAACGTTCTTTACCTTTTAGTTTAGTAAAGTGATAATTTCTTTGGAGATATTTGTACATCTCCTGTTAAAAATTGAAAAAGCTGCACATAGGTGGCAATATATAAACTGGCTCCAGAGGCCCGTACACAAAACATCTAGTATGGAATTAACCTCATCCACAGTTTGAGAAAGCTCCCCTCTGGGTACACTGCATCTCCTTATCGCGGCTTGGACGAGCTTTAGATGATTTACAATCCTGGTCAAGTCTTTAGACAAATTTGCATTTATGGCGCTTTTTAAAACTACGCGTGACCCTTCATCCCCCAAACCTTCCCTGTACGGCGTCTTTCCAGGCCAACCTGACCTGTAACAATGTATAGCGTGGGAGAGGTTAGTGTAGTGTATATTACTGACACGTTTTAAAAGTCTTAACAAGCTCGACAGTGGAAAGCGTACCAGATTGATAAGAGGTAATAGATAACAATCATAAAACTTAAAATGTTTTGTTTTGCACTATTTCCAGCCCGTGCCTATGGTAGAGGAAAATGGGTAGAAATAACTGGAACTCGCATCTTCCAGAGATTCGGGCAAAAAGTTAGGACGGGAAATTGCTCCGAGGAAAAAGAACTGTAACAAGTAGCTTGCACCTTTTGATAAGACATTTGTCTTGTTATCTTGTAGATTCTTGCCGAGTTTTGGACTTTGGGAGTGAAATGGCTTTTGAAGGAAAGCAACTTATAAACCACGTAATACAAACTATCGAAGATGTTCTTGAGGACTTCTGTGGATCACTATGTTTCATGGAACACGATTGCGTCAGTTATAACGTGGAAATCAGCAGCGGATCACAGCTAGCCACAAAATGTGAATTAAATAATTCAACGCACAAGGAACATCCTGGAGACCTTCGCATCAAGAACAATTACATTTACCGTGGAAGTGAGGTTATTATCCCTTTAATATCTTTAATTGAGTAGCCACCTTCAGGCCAAAATGTTCTCATAGAAGTCTTGAAGGCTTTTTCAAAGGCCTGGACTGTAAAATACGTGACGTGATGTTTCTTCAAAATAATCTGTTTCATTCCACAACATAGTTGTTCTTTCCTATAGTCATGTCATTATTAAAATAGCACAATTTAATTTTTTGTCTTTTAATAGGGAGCGAAAAAAAGGAACACAGAATAAGATGGCACGAAAATTCTCCCAGTTTTATTCGATAGGCATTAATACGTGAGGGGTCGTAGTTTGCAATAAGGAAGTTCACGAGACTCGGTGACGAATGATATCATTATCATTCTGATCATTATTATAGCAAATGGCTGCCATCTTGGATTTCTACTAGAGAAAATGGGCCAAAATGAGCGTGTCAATAGTCAGCCAAAATCAAAAGTATTACTGGAGTTAACACAGAATACTTGTTTCTCGCTCAAAGAAATAAATGCATGAAAAGATACTGCAAAAACCTAGGTTGTTTGTTTCACCTTTACCTGTTGCAAACACGATTAAAGGAAAAGAATAAGTTCTTCTTTGGTATTTTCAAAGGATGATAAGAAGCTGCCTCGGCTTGTTTCCAATTGAATTGTTTAATTTGCTTATTTTTATCTTCTTTGTTGCACAAGAATTTCTGTGCGCAGACGTCTTGTCCAAAAAACTCTAATTGTCAAGTGGGGTTCACAGACAAAGGATATCGATGTTTTTGTCATCCTGGTTTTGGTGGCCAACTTTGCGAAGGTAAGTAAGGAGTTGAGTTTCTGTGAGCATAGTAAGAGCCTCACCTTATCAGCATGATATAATCCTTAATTTTAATAAGATATTTGGAATCATACGTAACTATAAGCAGTTAAGCACAGAAATATCAACATTGGTCATTGTAAGTGACTACGGTTTTCCTTAAACTAAAGATGAAATTTTACATTCATTTTATAATGCACGATTTTCGCCACCCATTTTTAAAATAAAAGTTGCCGATATAGAGAGCCTTTTCTCGGCGGGATAAGGTCCTTTACCTTGGAAATAATAACCTGCTTGTACATGTGACCTCTTTTATCTCTATCCAAGGTATATTTACTGTCGGAAGGTGGGACCTGACAATGACAGCTTTTGACGTCAAAATTGATTTTCCCTGACGACTGTTTTATGCAGCATTCGTTCAAACTATTTGTTTTGTAAACCACTGCCCAGAATTTTAGCTTACGAATACATCCTCATTTATAATATATTTGTTAATTATCACGATGTCTTTGCAATTTTAAGATAATTTTGAATAGATTCGTCATGCTTACAGTTTAAACCGATTCTGAATACACCTTTCAACCTTGTTACTCTGATACTCTGATAAAGTCCATCATCATCATGGCCGTCGTTATCATCATTAGGGAACTTAAGCAACCACGAACACGACTGTCGGGAAAACGTCACTGTAAACTAAATGCATTTGCGTCTTTTCAAACTTTATCGTGTTTATTTAGCCTTGTTTATTTTGTCAAATGTTGGTGAATTTCCCTGAAGCTCATTTTTCTTAAGTCCCGTATCCAAGTTCTAAAACGGAAAAGAAAATTATTTTTTATTAGGAAGCTCCATTAGGAACTCGGTTTCACGTCGTGGTTGTGCTATGGATGTCAAAGAAATGTACCAAAACCGCGTGCTGAACGTGCAGAGATGTTGCTTGATAAGCCTTCTGCGATTTCGTTGCGTTTGTACAGACGCTGAAGGACTAAATGTGATAAATGACCCTGAAGTCCTTAATGTGATAACAGTTTGCCCTAAATGTAATAAACACTTAAGAGTGATATCATTCGGCCTTAAATTAAGTGGCGTTATGCTAACGTCATCAATGACCCAAGTAACGCATCATTATTATGACAATGGTCACGTGATCTGTCGACCCAAGTTCAACGAAAATCAGTCAGGACATCGTCAGCCACATGACCAACTGATTGTAACACCCACGTGAAAAATGAAAACCTCAATCACGTGACTTCTTAGCATTGGTATACCGTGTGCGGTTTCTAATTTTTGCAGCGATCCGAAAAAATAAGTTCCCGCAAAACATTTTTTTCCGCAAACATTTGCTTCGGAGTAATTATTCTCTAACTAAAATTCGCTACACAAAGACACAGTAGTAACAAAACGTGCCTGTTCATGCTTGTAATCGAATGACAAAGGAAAGTAATCTGTTTTGCTGGTTTTACATAAGGTACGCACAGAGTAATATTGTTTGAAAAATCACATAATCTTTATTCAGCTTCAATTTTAACAGGAATGATTAGGCTGGCTTGAAGATAGCTCAGAGCTAATCGCGGCAAGCCAGACTGTACAGAGATAACTTTTTTTTATATAGATATACATTTTAATAATACAGAGCCTCAAAAAACTGGAAAAAACGACTCTTGCCAGTTTTTGTTTTGTTTGATGTGCTGTTAATAATACAGAAGATATACATTAACATTAAAACTTTGTGCAACTTAATATGTACGCTAGACTTCATATTATTGAGTATTAAGAAACAAACAAACAAACGAAAACAAGTAAAGCAAAATGTAATATGCAAAGAGGAAAGCAATAAACTGAACTTAAGTTAATTATTAATTATACTAATTAACACATGAATTACAACATGATGCCGAAGGAGAAGAACAAATGAACAATATGTCAAGAGGAAAAACTACAAACTAAACTAAAACTAATTTTACATTTTATGAATTATTTTTTTCCAAGCTTGCGAGCGGGCGAAAACCTCCAAATCCTGCAATTCTGGTTGGTTCCGAGAGCGGGCGGTATTTTACGATCTTGAATAGTTGAATTTGGAATAGTTTTCTTTAATAGATATATTAAAAGAGTTTTTGGGTAAGCTTTTAAGATTAATTGGTATCTCATTCCAGTTATAAACACCAACACGTGAAAAGTCCTTTCCTTGAATATTAAGTGCAGATTGTTTCGTGTAAATATGCTGGTAACGAACGTGTACTATAAGAGTGAACCCTGGAGATTTTAGAGAACAAATTCGATATATTCATTGAAACAGATCTCACATCATACATTAAATTAGCAACTTTTTCAAACTATAGGAATTCTAGGGGTAGGAGTTTCCCTTTAGGAAGAAATGTATTGCATGCTCCCTTCCTTGAGCAAAGTAAATAAGACGGAGGGCTCATTTTTGAAGAATAAGGACACAGCAGGTAAACAGAAGCGCGATTTCTCACATTTCTGTTCAGACACTCTCAATAACGAACTCGCCGCATGATCGCCGCAATTGATTGGAATTCAATCATCGAAAGACCAGCAAAACTGACATAGATGAGATATCTGCATCGTTCTATAAACATTTTATAAAGCTGTTAATAAACACGCACCAACTAAAACTCCCTCAACCCGGGGGGGGGGGAATACTGCTATATATGGGCTATATGAGCATGTTCCGCCGTGGAGGGTATGGTTTTCAAGCAGTTTACTCCGGGATCGGCTATATAAATCAGAGAGTTTGGGTCTAGGGTAGGGTATCATTTTCCAGGAAACTGATCAATTGGTTGCCTAAAAGTCTAGGATAGGGAGGATTTGGAGAGTTTAGTCTTGTATAGGGTAGCAAAATTCAGCTGAACTAGCTCTGGTATAGGCTAAGGGTTTCAGGGTCCTAGCGGCACATTCCCACCCAAAGCTTCTTCAAGTGTCGCCCCGGGCCTCTCAAAGCGCAACATAAAGC
>NC_133208.1:10610568-10620568 GCF_958299795.1 Porites lutea | reverse complement strand
TGGGCTATATCCTCATATTCCCCGTGAGGAGGGATTACAGGCCCTAAGGGAGGCTTTGACAAACTCCCCGGATGATTTGGCCAGGTTAGCACTTACTAACAATAACCTTTCATTAGTGGAAAACATTACTTACAACTCCGGGGAAATGCTATCGGTACTAAACATTTTCAAACATTTTCATGGGGAAGGTGGAATCGGGATTGCTGGAACAATCCCCTGGCTACGAAACCTTTGTTCTGGCGTAGATTTAAAGGCTTAGGGAGTTTATGGAACGTATGAACTTGTTTCATAACACTATTAAGTTTGCCTTTCAATGGTCGGATACTTGCGTCAATTTTCTAGATATTAGTGTCTTGTTGAATAACGGTATACTTTCCACAGAATTATATACTAAGCCAACGGATAAATACCAGTATTTGTTTTACACTTCATGTCATCCACACGCTTAGAAGAAAGGTATACCGTTTGGGCAAGCCTTAAGGATACAACGTATTTGTTCTTCTGATGCCCTTTTAATAAGCGCGTGGAGGACGTGGAGGAGTTGTGTAGTTTTCTTGTTACCAGGGGTTATGTAAGGGAGCATGTTAGACGAGAAATAGATAGAGCACGGCGCATTCCTAGGGAGGAAGGTGCGTAATAACAATAAACGGATTCGTTTTGTAGTTATCTTTCACCCCGAGCTTCCTAACATGGCAACGATTCTGCACAGGCTCCACCCTGTTTTGCAGGCGGTGGCGGGACGCGATTGAGCAGGTTCCCATGGTGGCTTTCCGGGGACCAAAAAGTCTTAAGGATATGCTAGTGCATTCCAAGCTTATTAATAAGACAGCAGGGGGTATTAGGGGTTGTGTAAGGTGTGGGGACAGAAGATGTGAGGTATGTGATTTCCTTGTTGAGGGCACGGACTTTAAAAGTAACGATACTGATAGTAATTTAACTTGAACCTTGATCGTAGCTCTGTTCATGTACTGTATCTTTTGTCGTGTGCTAGATGTGCTATCCAGTACGTTAGGTTCAACAATTACCAAGTTCAGGACTAAGATTTAAAAATCATAAGTCGCGACTTAATGCACATAGGAGGCTGTCAGCGGAGAACAAGTTTGAGGCCAAAGATTTTTTACTGCCAATTACATAACTCGCAGTATCCAACCTATCCCGTCTCAAGCCCGGGATCAGTCTTTCACCCGTGTAGCCAAATGAGGGGAAATACGAGAAGATATTGGACGCAGCAGACTTTACCAATAGTGAGACTTGTTCCTTCAAAAGGCTTTATGATGCCTTCCGTAAAACGTTGCTCAAGGCAGCCAAAAATAATCTAAGACAACCCACTACGAGAGCCGAGTTCCGTCTAATAGGCGCGCTGATTTCAAACTGGCATAAACAGAGAATTATGGGAAGTTATGAAAAGCGTTTTTTGGGGGGGCTGAGGGGGGTTAGGTTAATAGCCGATGAGAAACTCATGAGTCTATCTACTATAGCGTATTTAGTAAATATTAGGTAAACAATAAATAAATAAAAACTAACATTGAAAAAAAAAAAACCATGCTCCACCACCGGTAAAGGTATATGAGAGGAAGTTCTATAGCCATGTTTTAGCAAATCCAGTCAGATATAAATGACTGTATATCTGTGTGTTATTTTGCTAAAAGGTGCCCGCTAAGTTTTCGCTCGAACACGGGCATCGCCCGTGTTCAAGCAAGTGTAGCCGGAAAAAAGCCAGGGGGCTTGCCGTCTTGCTAGGTGTCAGCAGAGAGCCCAGGCCCAGACCTGTCCGTGGGTGGGTGACTGACTTGTTTTGTATCTAAACCAGGGGGTAGGGAGGGGCGATTTTGTCACTTTGATTAGAGTTTCATGTCAGAAAGCAGTGCAAAGTCAGAGGATTTTTCCTATGGGCTAGCCCAGCCAAATCAATGCTGTAACTCGTAATCTTAACACTACTAGAAGAGCTTGGGGGAAGTGATTGACTAGTCATAAGCTTCATGGGTGGGGAGGGTGAGCAGTTGCTCCTTGGACTTGGCTGTCTAGAGTACAGGCACCTTGCATGAAATCCACACAGATATATAAAATAAATTACAAATGATGACTATTCACTGGGCCGTTTCTTTTTGATCCACCCACATTTTGATCTCAGTTAGTGGTCTTCTTCAGTGTGACCAACTTACCTTTAACGTACAACACTGTTTAAATTGCTGAATTGCTAAGACAACTCACGCGCTTAAAAACTGAAAAGATTACTAAGACGCAGACAATGATGTGACATTTTCCGTAGATAGTCTATCTACGGAAAATGTCACATCATCGTCTGCGCGCGCCCATGCGCGTCTTTTTGTTTTGGCTATAGAAACCATTATCTTCATTCAACCCCCTGTAGTGGCACCATTCTTAATTTTTAGACTTAATGTTCTTCCTTTTCAAGCAACTTCTTCTCTCCTTTGACCCAGTCTATCAGTTGTATACTAGGCGTTGTGACTGTATATTTAAGAAATATATTCCATGTTCCCGCGCGGCTGTTCAGAAATAGACCACAGGTGAACTCATAATGTTTTAACAGAAGCATGTAACCCTGAAGCGTATAATTCTGCTCCAATGTAGGAGTTTTTAGGAGAACCAATCAAAATTCACTCCCTAATATGGAATTACTGATAAGCAAGAATGTCGCGCTAGAATTATGAAAACTTTGTATCGCAATGTAAACGAAGCCCTACAAAGGGAAATTCTAGTTTTACGAAACTGTAATTGAAAAATTTGACCAAAATCGGAATATTATTCCCAAAATGGCCAGGACTGATTTCCTCTAGACAAGAACAAAGTCGACTTATCATGATAAGCATCTTACCGGCCTGACTAAAGCTACAACAAGTTGCAAACGTACTTGAGACACTGTACCATATTTTGGCTTAAATGGCCTGCCCATGATCTTGTTCTTGTGATACCCTCCACCCCTTATCAAAGTTGCTTGCAATACAAGGCCATGCTCAAAACTTGGAGGAATAACTCAGAATGGAGGGGAGGAGGGAGGTGAGTGTTATATTTTACAGACGTGTAACAAGCAGCGATTTGAATTGGGAAAGGTCGGTTTTTAGTGGGAGTGCCTCAACATATTTGCAACTGGTTGTAACGCGTGCTCAAAGTGTATGCATCAACATTACTCGACTTTATTTTTTACCTAATGGTTTTCTCAGGCTCATGGCAAAGAATGACCCCTTTGAGGGAGACATTTGCTCGAGACTGATAAATTGGTTCTGCTCATGCGCAGTTTAAATGAGCGGGCTACGAGGCTGAATGAAGAAGGCAAAACAAAATGGCGGGCCGAAAAGCGTCTCTCGTCCCGTGGAAGGTTTTTTATCGCGGAATAGCGAGCCACGTGATTTATTATCACACTCTGGATCCTACACTCCTGTCCGACTTTTTGTATAAGAATCCTTAAAACGGAGTTTGTTTTGCCTAAGGTTTTCTCTGGATCCAGTTCTTCATCACGATCATCAGCATGTTGTTGTGCAGATTTGCAGTGTACAATTCGTACAGAAGTTGACTGCCAACAAACATATGGAACATTTTTCAAATGCTAAACATGAAACCGGGCGCAACCTATTAAAATTTTCGACAAATTTGGGATTTACAGATTCAAAGATTACTTGTTTATTTGGGCCCGAAATGATGGATATTCTTTGTGGCTGTATTTCCCACCATCGCCGTTTTCCTTCTTTTCTTGGTCGTTTTGCAGGACCTCTACACAACACAACACAAACGTAATGAAAAATTACAAAAAGGGCCAGGGCGCCCATCAAAATCGCCAAGTCTGCAAAGAAGTACTTTTCAAACGCCGATTTATATATATTTTTTCGCTCGAACACGTACTAATTTGGAGCTTAAATGTTTATTAGATCCTGGGCTTTCGATATAAACCCGTACATATTTCAATTACGTATGTTTTAAACGATTAGGCGGCTTGAAGTGATGACCGTGTTTTGGCCGAGTAGTCAATGCTAGTCACGGGCTCTTTCAAGTTCTACGACTTCAAGGCCCAATTTACGCGTTTTATTTTTCACTTGCCCAACTTATTTTACGACTTCCAGATAGAGTAATAAGTAAGTATCGTAAATGTAACCCTACATTTAGAGAAAGTAATCGTTAACTTTCTCGAATTTTGCTTTTCGCTTAAAATTAACAATAATCTATATGATATTGGGACACTATTTATGGGCTTGGGAACGAAAAAAAAATTGGACGCAAATGTCACATAATTTTTTGGCATGACTATCGTTGTATGAAGAGCAATATGCAAAGGTACTTCAGAATAGCATTTAAAATGTTTTGCAGTGTATACTGAGACGGAAAACTACTTATCAAGCAAGAAGATATATTTTTACTGGAAGTCTTCGCAAAGAAAATTATTTGTACACTGCATGTGCAGCTCAGCGCGCGCAAATGTCTCCACCATCTGTAAATGTTAATGGTTCTACGTGTACTATTGCGTTATAAATGTACTTCAAGAATTGTTAAGGAATGCAAAAAATCCGGTTTTAGCTATTTTAGACACGGTTCCTCAGTTTTCTTATTTGATATTTGGGCAGAAAAATTTCCGTGCTTTTGACTGGACGGCTAAAAAACCCTTGTATGGTTCTAAACAAATAAGAAGGATTTAGACGCTTCAGGGTTATATATATGCCTTAGGTGGTAAAAACAAAGAAGGCTCAATCCGAATTGATCTCACAAACATTTTCAAAACCGTGCGCCATGTTGAACAAAACAAAGAAAGCAAGCGTCCTGTGACGTCGTCCATACGTAGGCAACGACCAATCACAGCGGGCTTAGCATTCACATCATTGTATAAATACATGTACATAACTGTATACAAATACACTACAATTTAATTTACTGGAATACTTTTTCATCCCTGTGAATACATCTGGGTTTCTTAATTGTTACTGCATAAGAGGCGGTGGTGTTGGTGCATGCTTTCGTGAGTCAGTAGACGTCAAGAGGATGGCGGACATTGAAACTTTACAGCCCGATTTGAAGGGTCTGACTCTGCGGCGACCAGGAAAAAATAGGTACAGTAAGATCCCCTTTGCGGTAATATATCGTTCTACTTGTCTTCCTACTCCTCGAGAATGTCTTGACAGATTGGAGTTACTACTTTGTTACATAAACTTCTGATGGTTAAAACAAAAATCAAGAACCAAGAACTGAAGACGTCTTGAGTAACATTCCTCAACAGATGTCTATAAAGTGTGCTTCTGATATTTTGCATAGGGTGGCCGCTCCCAGAGATAGTCTGTTGTGGACTCACGGGGACAATTACTTGCAGAAGTCCGGCAAGAAACATCGCTGTCAGCCTATTGAGGATTTAGTCTATTTAATACCCTCTCACAAAGATGACGTGACGAAACCTGGTGAGCTGAATACGTTTCTTGATAGACTTGGTAGTGACACTGAAAACGACAGTGAGGTCATAGAAAGTGGCAGCTCTGAAAAGACGACCACCTTTTACTCTATAAATCCCTGTAAACATTACAAGAATTCCAGTTTCTAAGGGACATGTCCAGTGTGCGCTCAAGAAGAGAAGTTCTATCTAAGATAGCCTTCGTCGACGGATGACACGATTGTGAAGCAATCACACGCAAAAACGCGAAGACATTGGAAACAACTTTTTATTCTCCTTCTACAAAGGAAAATAAAATAATGATTGCCCGTTATTGTTTCATTGTAGTAAAGGTTGAAATAAAGCACTCTCTTATATTACTATGCACAATCTAGACAACTGAATCAAGCATTTTCTGAAAATTCTTGGTCATGTTCAGGAATGAGTCCCGCTGAGCAAGTCGAAAACGCACCTCACGTGGTCCCTCGTTTTCGCGGCGTGCGTGCAAAACATTCAGGAGCTCCTATACCTAAAGGGCGTCTCTAGAAGTTCAAATGTTGAATCTCCCCCTAACAGGATTCAATGAGTCTTAACTTTAATAGTTTGCCAATACAAAGGACTGTAAGTATATTGACAGGGAAATCCAAAACAGCAAACTAGTTCCCTCATTGAAGGCTTACCTAAGACTCACAATAAAATAAAATAAAACAGCTAAAAAAATCATAAATGCCGAAACAAGAGGCAATTATGTAAAATACTTAAAATGATGTAAAATTACTATAAAATTATTAAAATTAAAATTATGTAAAATATCAAACTAAACATATAATAACAATATTAAACTAGCAAGAAAAATAAATTAAGAGAATGTAGAAATATCCTTCTGACGTAGAAATGATTTAAGGCTTTCTTTGAAAACGTTTAAAGATTCAGTCTTTCTTAACTGTAAAGGGCAAAGAGTTCCAGGATTTAGCTACTCTAAAGAAACAAGAAAACTTTAAAACATTAGTTGTTGCGTATCTGATTTTAAACTGATAATTAGCTTGTCTGAGATTATATAAATGAAAAAATTTTATTGACAACAATGCTAACTATTAAAATCCTATTTACAATTAATTCGCTTAAAAAAAAAAAGAAAACCCTATTCAACTGCTAAAAACAAAAAAATAGTAATAATAATAATGAAATAAAAAGATATATATGAAGTAAGGAAACACATCAATAGTCCGATTTAATGGCTCCTTCAACAACTTCGACGTCGATATCAACATTTTTAATGTCACATGGCACTCTTCTTGTCCTAGAGCCTCGAAGACAAACCAACGCAGATCTCAAGAGTGCGAATGAGGTTCTGGTTCTGATCCATGAGATGGTTTTGGCATACTGCTCCCCTTTTTTGATGGCAATCAGCTGTGCTAAACGGCTATGATACTTCAAGTACTCCTTTCCCATTCCGCCAGTTGTGGTGAAGACAAAAGGTGTAAATGTTCCATGCTCGATGTCCATGACTCTCTCTGAGTAGAGACGCTTTTTCTCGTTGTCATGGATACGATAGATTTGTTGTGGCTCTAGGTCCCTATACGATACAGTATTAGGGTGACAGACCCTCACATCGAAGAATGCTGAACGATGTGGCTCCCAGAAACCACGCGCGTGGATATCTAACCTCGCATCCTGAGCTTTGTTAGATCCTCTGTTTAAATGTTTGCCGGAGATGTCTCGAAGTACTGGTTCGATCTCGACATCGCTACACACCATACTCAGAAATTCAGCTTCGAGATCTCTTAGCTCGTTGTTGCGTTGAGATTATATATAGTTAGAATTGTCAGCTAACAGAAGATAATAAGACAGATCCAAATGGTATGGGCCCATCATGCATTTTTAAAAAACTAAGTCCAGAAAAAGCCTCCTTGAGGCCAAGGAAAGAAGATTCAGTTCAAACATCTGTTTGGTAACTCTTCGTTGAACTCTTTCAATTGTGTCTATCAGAAATCGTTGATGAGGAGACCAGGCCTGGCAGGCATATTCAGTATGTGGTCTGACTAAATGAATGTATAGTTTGAGTAGTACATGGGGTTGAGCCAGGTTCTCTTGATTAAACGTAGGATTTTATTTGGGATGTTTACTTTGGCCATGATATGGTTATGCCGAGAAAGATTGTGACTCGTTAACAATCCTAAGTCTTTTTTTCTGTTGACAATGCAATACGCTCGGTTCCAAGTTTTTGTGGCGCCCAGATCTGGTTTTAATGGGAGTGCGTGCTGTCCGTCTCTTTACTAATCTGACTGAGCTTGGCACCTTCTTCTCGGATTTAGGTGCCGATGATCTCACAAAAGAGTCACAAGGCTGGCCATTTAAGAGAGGAGCACTTGTGCTTGGGTCATGGGAGAATCATTTAGAACTGAGATGATCTGTCCTCCATTTCTCCTGAAAGCCCGTTCATATTGATCTTCCAGTAGGTACGATCTTTGTAATACTTCAGCTTGCGCCATTCCCTTTCACCATTTGGACGAAACGCGCCTTGTCCTCAACTTCAGGTGCATGGGCGCAAATTTCTACTTTAATTAGGCTTTGTATTATGCTGTTGCTATTGAAGCGTTTTCATGATCCACTGCCCGAGGTAACAAAAGACTTTGAGGAGTTGGTATCATCGTTCGAGTGCGTCGACTCATCAGTTACAGCGCAGGTGACACACCAATATCTTCGAATGGTGTGTTGCCATACTTGAACAGTTCTTTTGAATGGATCTTTGTTTTCTGCTGCAGCCTTATTTCTAAAGAATGCTTTTTATCGTCTGCAATCAGGGCCGCCCAACGACTGTTTTCTGTAAAATATCTGTTCGGAGAAGCAAATATTGCCTAGAATTTTCTTTTGCTTGAGCACGGCTAAAAATTTCTAGCTGAAACTTCCATTTGTGCACAACTTTCGAAGTTTATCTAAGAAATTCCCTACGATTATCTGAAGTTATATTTTTCATATTTTACTACCCAGGTTACACTTTTTTTTTAGAAAAAGGAAACCTAAAATTTTCAGATTCTCAAATGTGATGGAGAGAGGAATCAGAAAAATTCTTACTTTCGCAAAACGTTGAATTGCACCTAAAATTTTTGCGGAAAAATAATACTGAAGCCCTTGTATTTTGGAAAAGAACTAAGTTCCTTTTGGGATGACCGAACATATAAAACCGTCGTTGGGTGCCATAATCATAATATAATCTCTGGCAAAGCAAAAGCGTTGGCTCTCTCCCAGGTGTGCTCCGTGAATTTCATATTACACCTCAGCTCTCAATGATCTTAGGGCTACAGTTCGGTCTGATTTCAACAACATGTCATCCTCTAAATCCATCTCTACTCTGAAATTCCAATATTCTCGGGTAAAAACATCAACTTGTTCTTTCTCTAAAGGTCATCATTTCAAAACATACTCCATCACCACTCTTGATGTCTCATCAGTACTTAAGCTGTCCTTGAATCGTCTCAGGGTGCTGCTTTCGATTACAAGTTTCTCAACAAGATTGACGCCGATTACATCTTCGGGTTGTTAAGTGGTTCAGTTTCACTGAGAGGTTCTCTGCTAATGCAGTCTGAAATGTCCTGCTATTTTCCTGGGACAAAACGTACCTCAAGGTCATACTTGGTGAGTTTCAGCAGCATCCTCTGTAGTCTGGAAGGGGCCTCATTCAGTGGTTTCCAAAAGGTTGACAAATAGCGGTTCGTGATCTGTCTGAAAAATAACTCAGAACCGTATACATATGACTGAAACTCTTGCGCTCCCCTTACAAATGGTATTAGCTCTCTATAAATATTAGCGTACATCTTCTCCAAGGCAGTTTTTTAAACTGAGGGCATCTGGTCTGTGCTCCTGCATAATCACTGCACCAAGGCCTATGTTATTAGCATCAACACTTAGAACTGTCTCTTTACTGTTATCAAAGTATACTAACACAGAGGCACTAGTGCCGACAGAATTACAGATTGAAGTACTCCTTCTTAGGCATCTCACTGGTCGCTTTGATTTCATTGGAGTCTGCTTTCAATTTAAGCCATCTGCCGAGAAAACATGCCAACATGAAAAAAACAACAAACAAACAAACAGTAGATTTATCTAGCAACCTTTGTGGCATTACAGGTGTAGTATCGAATCCCTAATGAAAGGGTTCTCAAGTCTCCACTAAAATAGTGGGTATAAGGTGGGGAGGGAGGGTGTGTGTGAAAGGGAGTGTTGTAGACATAAAAACAAATAAAAATGGTTAATAGTGAACGACAAGAACCCGAAGTTTCAATTTTTGGGGTTAAACATCAATCCACTTTTCTGTTCCTATCTAGTACTCTTCTCACCTTTTGATAGGCATCTGTTTGATCTTCACCATGTATCAAGAAATTATCCACTATAATCTCCACAGCTAGGAACCCTATAGTTTTATTTTCCTTTGGTAGACTTCAGGAGCAGGACAAATACCAAAAGGGAGCCTTGTGAATCGCTTATCAATCACTAGCGTAGATGAAACCTAAGGCGTTTTTGCCTTTTCTTTACCAATATTCCCACCATCTTTGTGAGCTTCTCTCGTGCTAGTTCAAGAAGTGCACGTGGATTTTTTCGTGGGAGGGTTTACTAGTGGAGGACCTAACGGATCAA
>NC_133208.1:10560568-10603068 GCF_958299795.1 Porites lutea | reverse complement strand
ACTTAGTATCTTCATCTGGCATGAAGATACTACTTGTGGAAGATGAAGATGTAAAAATTGCCCTTTTTGTTTTGGAGCACTGGGTACTATTCTGAAGACCTGGATGTTTAACTGAAAAAACATAAATAATTCTGGGATTGAGTTGGCACTGCACTTCAAAGAACAGTCTTGCTGAGATCAGCAAGAATCGTCCAAAGTGTCCTTGAAGTTTAAGGTAGCTTGTTGCCACCCAATAAATTCAGTGGGTTTGAAATTTCTGGCATTGGCATGCCTGCTGTGAAGCATGCACAAAAATAAATGGGAATTGAAGGAAAAAGACAGGTGATTGTCCTCAATAACATTATTATTATCAACAGCCGAACAAAATAAGGGTACTAATAGACCTTTTTACCAATACGGTGGCCATATTAAATTAATTCAGTTTAAGGAGTATTATAGGATGCCAGGGGACATGAGCACATTTCGCTTGTACTTTGGAGCGCTTTTCGGGACATTTTTTTCTTAAAGTTTTCTTAGAATAAGATTCTAATGGGAAAAAAGATCCTTTTGCCGTGTTTGGATGTAATCATGATCACCTTTTTCCTGAGAAATATACGGTGAAAGACCATATTTCTAATGCTAAACTAGAAAAAGGCGATCATTATTACATCCAAACAGGGCACAAGGATGTTTTTCCCATTACAATCTTATTCTAAGAAAACTAAATTTACGAAAAAATGTCCCGAAAAGCACAAATACAAACTAAATGTGCTCATGTCCCCTGGGCATCCTATCATACTCCTTAAATTGAATTGATTCAATATGGCTGCTGTATCGGTAAAAAGGTCTATTAAAAGCAGTTTACATTATACACTGTAGATAAACTATCTTCAGATCATACGTACAGCTATTTCATACATTAATTTTTTTAAAAGGTTAATTTGCACAGTAGTTCAAAATAATATTGTCTATCTTAAATGTACAAAAATTTTTAACTAAAGGTAATTTGGACAAAACCTGGAGCTGCGATACAGTGTTTTTGAAAAAGCAAAGCCGAATTAATGAAGGGTGAATTGAAATGTAATGCTGTATTGGTATAAAATAGATTCTCAATAATTGCAAATCTATTTTGTCAAAGCAGTTTTTATAAAACAGCTTGTGTGTTTATAAATCAAGCACTACACCTACTGGAAAACGTGACTGCATGTACCACTACAATGAAGAGGTCCCATAACAAAATACCATATTTATTTGGTTAAGTGCCTTGCCTGGGTGCTCACTAAAGTTTTGCACCTTGAGAGTGGGCTATTATCCAAGTTGGTCACTTTAATAGGTGTATTTGGGCTGGGTGTTTAATGAATTCTCACAGTTTTCACCAAAAGTAATTTTGTTGGAGATAGAGTAATTTTGTTTGAGTTCCAAAGCAGATTTTTAACTGCTCATTGAAAGTTTCTTTAAAATACTGTACTAAGAAAACTTGGTCTCTTAATTTAGTAGGACTTAGTCTTTTTCAATCTAGCTGGTATGGGGTAGGCACTTATTCGAGGTTAGGAGATAATTTATTTTTTTTCTGCCTGTAAGGTGGAGGGTTTTTGGAGTTGGGCAGTTACGTGAGGTTGAGCACTTTATCAAATAAATAATAAGGTATTCTATTTTCTTTTCTGCACTTGTTGTTACATGTAATTACAAATTCTCATTAACATTGACTTTTCTTCTATTTTCTGGTACAAACCCCTCAACCCCAGTGTCACTAACCTGCGCAATATCGCATAGTGCTCCCAAGATGTTTGCCTAGTACTGAAAGGAAAATCAGGAATCAATGAATTTCACTTAATTACCTTTAACTGTCACTGCTGCCTTAATTACCCACTGAAATGTAAGATACTGAGTATTTACAAATTAATGTACAGGGGCTGTGCCACCACAGTCTTAGTCCACTTTGTTAATATTAAACAATAAATGGTGTGGGATGAGGTTTAGTGATATCCAAAGAGGATTGACTAAATGACATCAGCTGAGCCGAAGGCCAAGGCTGATAACACTTACTGAGACCTTGACTATTCCAAATATCACAAAAACCAATTCTAATAGTTGTTTCATTATACATTGTTTTCAAGAAAACAAGGACAAACACAGAATTGCATGGAACACAGTTTGACATTCCTCTTAGAAATCATACTTGGTGTGCACCAGTGGGGTAGAGACAAAGTCAGGCTTATGGCGTACGATCCCTGCCAAAATTCATGGTTTCAATTTTAAATGCATCATTTAAAATCTCTAACCTCGGTACTTGAATTTTTTAGCTAAATTCAAAATTTTACACTCTTCCTTTAGATGAAAACGTTTCTATGCTTCCGTCCCTTAGCTTTTAAACTCAACTCTTCTATTTGACCTTGCTCGCTGTGTATTTTCAACTTGCTTCGTCAAATTACATAGTAGAACCATGCAATTTTCAACTCGGCGCTATGAATAAAACTATACACCAGACAGATTTTCCAATATTGCTACTTTTTATAAGCTTGAATGCCTGAACCAATACTCAGGGCATTTTGCCACTTACCAAGTCATATTTCAAACTCAACCATGTGTAGCTTCAGTGATTATTGATCAAGACCAGGGAGCCTCCCTGGGTCAAGACAATAGAAGCCTTTGTCGGGTGGGTGGCTCTTTAGTCCGTCGTGCTTAGTGCATATTGCACAAACATGGCAGCAGAGTTTGCACTTGCTTAGATTCCTATCAGTATGGTGACAGGGTGCAAAGAAAGTCATTTTTACAGCTGAAGCTAACATTTACTAGCCCAAACATCATTTCAACTAGCCCCAAGAATGTTTTGATGAGCAGATTGGTTTGACAGTACTTCTGTAATTTGAATTCCTCAAAAAACTTCACTTGCCCATCGGGCAGGTTAATAACAGAACTCACTAGCCTGATAGCAAAATCCACTAGCCCCGGGCTATTGGACACTACATGGTCGAGTTTGAAATGTGACTCGGTAAGTAGAAAAATTCACCAAGTATTGGCTCAGGCATTCAAGCTTATAAAAAGTAGCAATGTGGGAAAATTTGTCCAGTGTATGTATGGTTTTATTCACAGCGTTGAGTTGAAAATTGTATAGTTCTACTGTGGAACTGTAGTTTGATGAAGCGAGTTGAAAATACACAGCAAGCAAGGTCAAATAGAAGAGTTGGGTTTAAAAGCTAATGTTGAATTTAAAATTCAAACCATAAATTTTCGTGGGGATCGTACACTATACGGACTGAAAAATACTTTCACAACTTGCAAAGCAGTCACCTTGTGTGGTAGTTCAGAGGTGAAAAGCGAACCAGCAAAGAGAATAATATTCAATAACTGAAAAAAATATATCTCATGCCTCTTTGTTTTTCTCACATATCGTATTTGTCCTTGCAAAATCGAAGCGACACTACCTGCATTACTGTGTAAATTCTTAACCAGCAACAATGCGTGCTGAACTATCGATCGAATTGATCAACTTTATAGATACATTTACTTTTCCGGGTGAAGAGAATACTATTATAATAGTAGTTGTGAGATAACAATTACTTGAGAAAGTGCCAGATTTATCAGAATTAAATCTTTTCAAGAGAGCTTTATAATATGAGCTTACATTGTGTACATATTCACAATTCAGTGATAAAAAATTTAATTTCACTTCGTTTATTGGAATCAGTAAACACCTTAATTGAAAGTCAAAATTCAAATGAGCCCAATAAACAAATTACATCCATTGCCGAAAGCTCTTTACATTAAAGCAGCCTTAACTTTCCTTAGGTTTGCAGCAAAACACTTCTCAATATCTTAACTCTTCGGCGATTGTTTCAGCTATATGTTGCATAGCCTGTGAACAGTACAGGCTCTCTGTTTGGCAAAAGTTAAAAAAATCATGAGAGGGGAAGGGGAAGTGCCAGTAGAGAAACCTATGAGGCTGCTATTTTGCGGCACCCACTGTGCATCAGATTCTGATGCAAGCTCTTATTGGCGAGAACACTGACAGGTCTTTTGATCTTTAACATGGTATCTTCTGGCACATCCATGAGAAGACACACAGGGCTTGCACTGTAAGTATCCCGGAGAGCTCCATACAATTCCTTATAATTTTGTTATAAGGAATTGTATGGAGCTTTCAAGGAGACTTTTCTTAATTAGCTTAGGCCCGGCGGATTTTGTCACATATGATCAGCGCGAGGTGTTTCTCCCGATACCCTTCTGTCAGGAAAATGTCATCATATGAAAGCAAAACAGACACGATCGCGTCGGCAGGCCGAAGCCGGCAAAAATAAAAGGCTTTTCTTCTTCCAATTCAGAGGTCAGTTTTGTTTCCATCTGGTCAAAAATCAGGCTTTTAGGTTGTAGGTAATAAAATATTGTCTTATTCTGTTCTCAAGGACCTTTAGAAAACGAGACAAACGAGATAATTGACTAGAGAAAGAAGCGTGAAAACGCTTTTTTGGAAGAAAATATTTTTTAATTCCGGCAGCGATTTTGCGAAATCGCGAAGCGCAATATATTCAGTTTCTTCCAAAGCCATCACAACTAAAAATGAATTTAGTTTGTATCGCAAAAGCCACGAAAATAGAGCTGAAAAAAAAAATGGATCGGAAAAATTAATAAAATCACCAAGAAACCGTCTCGCGGGAGCTGTCAAACAAACCGTTGGTAAGGTTTATTTATCCTAACCTGGAAAAGGAGACGTCTGCACGCAGAATACATTTCATCCTACATGTAGTTGTGATTTCCAGAACGGAACGCGGGAGCCTCATTGGCGTAATATCTTCTACATTACAGAAACCACAGCAGAATCGCCCTGCTCGCGTGCTAGCTTTCCGCTCCAATATTATGACTATACAGTACCAGTGAATTGTTTCAAAATTTAAAGCGGCCGAAACTTATTTCCATCAGCGAGTAGTTAGTTAGTTAAGCAATAATAATGCACAGCACTGTAAATAACACAGTTCTAGAATATCTGACGGCTTCACGTTTTGTTCGTCGCTGCATGCGATTTTATCACTTATAACCTAACAGAAAATGTAAATGTACCTGAAGGGAATATCGTGTATTACCTTACCTTAACGCTGTGATGTGTGTAAATTTGTTTTTTTGCTATGATTTTAGACAATACGACTTCTCCTGACTATCAATTGTGCGTCAAAACAAGCATGATAATGAAATAGTCGAAGTGCCATGGTGTAGCACTTTATGACAAAGTTTTAACTGGAAAAGTTGTTACCATCTGATGTACACCTGTATAGTCCATGTTTGTAAGCTCTGCCTAAAGAATCACTGGGTTACACTGCACCCATGGGTGTGCCACCTAAAGTGCAGCCTATGTTTGTTAGCTCTACCTAAAGAATCACTGGGTTACACTGCACCCATGGGTGTGCCACCTAAAGTGCAGCCTATGTTTGTTAGCTCTACCTAAAGAATCACTGGGTTACACTGCACCCATGGGTGTGCCACCTAAAGTGCAGCCTATGTTTGTTAGCTCTGCCTAAAGAATCACTGGGTTACACTGCACCCATGGGTGTGCCACCTAAAGTGCAGCCTATATTTGTTAGCTCTGCCTAAAGAATCACTGGGTTACACTGCACCCATGGGTGTGCCACCTAAAGTGCAGCCTATGTTTGTTAGCTCTACCTAAAGAATCACTGGGTTACACTGCACCCATGGGTGTGCCACCTAAAGTGCAGCCTATGTTTGTTAGCTCTACCTAAAGAATCACTGGGTTACACTGCACCCATGGGTGTGCCACCTAAAGTGCAGCCTATGTTTGTTAGCTCTACCTAAAGAATCACTGGGTTACACTGCACCCATGGGTGTGCCACCTAAAGTGCAGCCTATGTTTGTTAGCTCTACCTAAAGAATTACTGAGTAACACTGCACCCATGGGTGTGCCACCTAAAGTGCAGCCTATGTTTGTTGGCTCTACCTAAAGTGCAGCCTATGAAAGAGCATGTGCAAAGCGAATACCCGCTGACCAGTTGCTTTGCTGTATTGTTTCATTTCCAGGCCTCATTCGAATGTGTAACCCCCAGGTTTTCTTCTTTTTTCTTCTCCTGACAGAGGCGATACCCGGGAAGCGATAAAGGCAGTTCAAAAAACAATGTAGTATTTGTAGAAAGTTAGTCAATACTCCGTTGAAATTAAGTAGCCATAGTTTTTCGAGAATGCCGTCTGTAGTTCATCGTAACTGAGGAAATAGTTATCACGCATGTTCTTTCTGTTTTGAATTTGTTTTCGTTTAACTGGTTGTGACAAAGACACTGTATTATTTTTCAAGAGTAAGTGACAGGCCATTTATGTTAACAATGCCTTCCAGTCACCCGAACAGAATTACACGATCTCCAAAAACATCAAGCCAACGATTCATATCGTTAGCGGCGTGAAAACTACTTCGGTCATGCTAAAAACAACAAAGAAAACAGATCCTGCTACCAGAGTGCACGTGGCAACCTTACAGTTACTCAACTTTCATATCTCGCGTAAAAGAATGAGCGTAAAGTGGTCGCAACTTTATGTTACCTTCATTCAACCTTTAAGCCAAGTGCGTAAATCTTTACCAACCTCGGCGTACCTTGGAAAGTTTGCGTAAATGAGTTAGTTGTGTTTTTATTAGGTTAAGTTTAATTTTTCCTAAATTTCAGTTTTTATGCCATTTTACCTCACTGTCGAAAGTCGACATAGCTTTGGCTAACTGATATCGTTAAGAATCAGAGCTCGTATACTTCTTGACACACCGCAGAAGACGTGTCCGGGCCACGATTTGTCCTGATTTTTCACGACGGAGGTATCGGGGACACGGACACTCTCTGAAACGCCGCGTTTCATGACACCTCGCGTGTCGGTATACGATTTGCTAAGTGCCATGGGAGTATCGTGGCCCTGTAAATTCCACTAAATTACGTATTTCACGCAGTGCAAACCATGCCGACCAGAAACAATAACCTCAGAAAATCAATATGCATGTCGCGACCTCTCAGCATGAAACAGGCGGCAAAAATCACATAGTCAGCTGCTCAGTCAAAATGTGGACCCCTCCAGAGCATAATCTACCTGTAAGAGGAAATATTCACTAGAACAAGCAGCATTTTGGCACAAGGTAAAAGTCGTGTGTTGCCTATCGACCAGCTTTTTACACTCCAGTTTGCTCTGAATCGCATAAGGGATAAGCGCCGCGCAAAATAATGTCGCGAGAAATTTGAGAAATATTCCAACTCATTGACATTTCAACAGTTTGACAGCAGAAATCTAATTATCTCAAACGTGCCAAAAGTGGGCGGAAGAGGGTCGTAAAATAAACCGCCCCGCCAACTTTTCGAGTGCCTTTTTCTTTCGCGTCTTCCCCACTATCTGAGAGTTTGGAACAGGCTATTAAGGGTACCGTATACCTCCAGGGATGTATCGCACCCTAGCGATGTTGTGAGTTCCTATTTGACAACTGTATTTCAAATTAAAGCTTTTAGAGCGGGCTATTTAAGGTTTCATTTCTTCGTTTAGACTGCAACCATGATCAGATTCTTTGGATTTGTTAGCATGGAAAAGAAACCAAAAAAAAGAAAGTCATTATATTCTTTAGCCTGTCAGCAATATTGGTACTAACTTGGTGCTAACTGCCATGAACGTGATAGCCTTATTATATATATATTTTTGGAAAATAAAAAAACGCTTGCCTGATGTCCTTTTTCAGATCCATGTCCAAAGAAACGCACAGATCAGCAATCCAAAACATCTGAACGTTGCTTAGCATAAATTATCTATTTAATCCATTCTGACCATGGATTCTTGAATTTAAAATCTGTTTTTGGGTTTTAATAAAGAAAAGCAAAATCGTCTTTTCATTAAAGACTAGGATGAAGATTTTTCCAAAGAAATGTACCCTTAAAAACCCCGACTTTTTCTCGACATTTAAGTTGCGAAATATGAGCGTCTGTATCAACATTTAAAGCTAAACTCAAAGCGTTAAAAAAGCGCCAGGGTTTTGCCATATTCGATTGCAATGAAAACGTTATACCCAAAGTTTCTTTGTTTGTTCTTAACACTGAGGCCAGTGGCACGATGACAAGAACTTATTTCGTTTCTACCTTCATATATAAATTTCGTAATCCCAGAAAGCAATAACCTAAATGATTCTGTTCTGAGTAGTAAAAGGACGCCACCGTACAAATGGCCCATTGTGCCGCTCTCTTCTGGTTTCGGGGTGTTACCTGTGGGCAGAAATTGCAGCAGGCTTTTTTAAAGAACCGCAGTGCATGGGTAGGCACATTTTCAAGGAGGCCCATGAGCTCAAGCCGAGGTATAAATACGTCAGCTCTGCGTGAAACGAAGAAAACTAAACGACTCACAGATTTCACAAGGCTAAGGTTTATTGTGCCAAACCTTGCACTGATACTGTTTGTAGGACGTGTTGAGGCGAACGACTAGAAGGGTCCGACTACAAAAGCAATAGGAAGTTCTTAACCCTCCTGCCCGTCGAATTTCCGTGAGTCACACCATCAAAAGAAATCAATCCACAGATTAAGTCCAGAACTAAAATATGGGATAGAAAAGTAGATTCAGGTCAGAACAATTTTTCATATTCGAGATGTTCGGAGATATGTTTACCCCAATTTATAGAGCTTTGAATGGATCCGAGACGTCATGTTGGTGTCCATATCTGACTGTTCAGCGAGCAAAATTCCCCAAAATAAGTCTCTTTTTAAACATACACAACAGCTCTCTCGTCCATCATGCAAAGGCTGCGTTATGCAAAAGCTTAGATATTCAAGCCTCCTGTATCACGAAATGAGCTTTATACTTTTGTCGGAATTTGCATCGCGCGTGACTCCCACGAGATCTCTAAGCGAAGTGTGATCAGCTCTTTTACTATACTTCCATCGGGTTTGGTTGGTGTCCGCCTTGACGTCATCCAGAGTGACGTCAAGGTGCATTTTGGGTTTCCAGGCAACCAGCTTTACGCACGCGACTCCCACGAGGCTCGCTAAGCGACGTGTGATCGGCTCTTCGCTAAATTTTTATGGAGTTTGGTCGATGTCTGCTTTGACGGCATCCAGAGTGACGTTAGGAGCATTTTCGGTTTCCTGACAACCGCTTTGCGTCTGATGGCGATGGTTGTGAATGACTGAATCACAATGCCTGGTGCACTATTATGTTTTATTCATAAAGTGTGATGTGTTTAAGCCTGGGACCAGACTGTACAATGGGGAAAAAAGGCAAAAAACAGGGTGAAACAGCAGAAAAAATCGGCGAGAGAAGCGAGTCGAGGGGCTGACTTGAGAGGGGAAAAGGACGGCGGAGCCTGGAGACATGCTATTGATTTCACCGTTTCATCATGCTCTGATTGGTCAAAAGTGTTAATGTTGACAGATTCCCGGTGTTGCTGACAGTTGAAATATCACGCTCTTTCAGTTTGGGAAAGCATTATTTGTTTATTTATTTAATTGACGTGTACATTTAGTTCGTTTATTAACGTCTTAATTTTACTTTGCGTTATTTTCCTCACTTATACATTGTCCGTGACTGTGCTCACATGGTGGGTGGCTCCTCCTGAAATGTTCTGCAATTGGTATAGGATTTAATGGAGCCGAAACCAATTGTGGAATTGCACGCATTTTAGGCATCCTACTGATGAACAGTTGCGACACGTAGATATATATTTTTTAGCAACTAAGATAATTTGCAGTCTGTCTACTTTGAATTATATTTTTAACACGGATTTCGAGCAAGCAATGCAAAATTCTTTGTGAGACGTTTCCCACATCCTTTGGCTCAAAGAAGAGCAAAAAATATACCTGTGGTCTGGTGCAAGGAGTTAAAACTTCTATTAACTTTGTAATACGCCGTGACTTGACCCTGAATGATCTTGAGAATTCATGTTTAGAAATTCAAAAACCATGCTCTAGGCCACTCCTCGTAGTAACTTGGTATATAGGCCACCTTGCTCTGTAGCTAAACTTTTCTCACACTATGAGACCCTTATCGGAAAATTAGACTCTCTCGATCTTGAATATTATCTGATTGGTGACTTGAATTGCAATATGGCCTCTGCCCATTTCGACTCTAATACACGTTTACTTTGTGAAATTTCTGATATATATGGGCTACAGCAACTTATAACAGAACCAACTCGTATTACTGAGTCATCATCGTCTTTAATTGATTAAATATTTACGAACTGTATTAACAGGGTAGTCTGTTCAGGAGTTTTGCATATTGGCATTAGTGATCACAGCCTCATTTTATCGTTAACTATCTCCAGAGTTTGCTTTCAAAGGGCATTCAACTAAAACTTATAGAAATTTTAGTAATTTCAATCGAGAAAACTTTCGCAGGGATATTTCTCGACAGGATTGGGCTTGTACCAGTGATGACCGAAACGTTTTGTGGGCTGCCTGGAAAGCTAAATTTTTGTCCATTGTGAACAGTCATGCTCTAATCAAAACTAAACGTGTTAGGTCAGGCAAGGTACCTTGGATCACATCAGACCTGCGGAAGGGTATGCGCGATCGCGATGTTGCTAAAAGGAGACCTATTACGTCTAATAGTCCTCAAGACTGGGCTGTCTACAAAAGGCTACGTAATAGGATGAATGGAGAAGTCAAATCTACAAAGGCATCCTATTATGCTAATGCGTTTATTCAGTTTAATGGCGATTCACGTAAAACCTGGCAATTTATTAACGAACTCAAGTCCCGTCAGAAAAATAACGCGTCTGTGAAAGAATTAAAACTAAACGAGAACTCAGTAACCAATTCTCACGAGCTTTCCAATGCATTTAATAATCACTTTTCAACAATTGGAACCAAACTAGCTAATGAGGTACCCCTTGTTACCGACGGTTCAAGTTATGCCGATTACATTGTTAGCAGCAACAACAAATTCATTTTCAGTCCAATTGGTAGTAGTAATGTCTTTTCTCTTTTAATTAAATTATCTAAATCCAAAGCGACAGGTCTCGATAATATTTCAGCCAAACTAATTCGGGAATGTGCAGATCTTATTTCGATCCCTTAGTGTAACATTTTCAACAAGTCTTTAAGTTCTGGTTTATTTCCAGATGACTGGAAATGCGCGAGAGTGACTCCATTGTTTAAACAAGGTGAGCGAACTGATGTGAATAATTATCGGCCAATCTCTGTTATCTCAATAATAGCTAAGGTGTTCGAGAGAATAGTGTATGATTAACTGTATAGTTTTTTGGCTAATGAAGTGATAATCACCAACCAACAATCAGGTTTCCGCTCGTTGTACTCGACTGTCACTGCTCTCTTAGAAGTGACTGACAGCTGGGCTCTCGATATAGATCGCAGTAATGTAAATGCAGTGGTTTTCCTGGACTTAAAAAAAGCATTTGATACCGTTGATCACGATGTTCTTTTAGGTAAACTTAGTCTGTACGGAATACAGGAGTCTGCTTACGATTGGTTTAAGTCGTATCTAAATAACCGTAACCAGAAATGTGTAGTCAATGGTTCGCTTTCTAAAGTCTGTTCTCTGGGCTGTGTGGTCCCTAAGAGAACTATCCTTGGTCCTCTTCTATTTTTGATCTATATTAATGATTTGCCAAACTGTTTGTCGTTCTGCCAGCCTAGGATGTATGCAGACGACACCCACATAACATATGCTCGCGCAGACTTACACTCAATGCAGTCTAGTCTGAATCGTAATTTAAGTAACATCCATAAATGGCTTCTCTGCAACAAAATTACTCTGAATTAGCTTAAATCCAACTAAAACCGAGTTTATGTTAATTGGGTCTAGACAAAAACTGAGTACATTATCTGAATCCCTTGAACTTTCGATAGATAATATCCCTATAAAGCAAGTTTCAACTACTAAATTACTTGGGATTCTCACTGATAATAACATGGCATAGCATAGTCATATCGACAAACTATCCAAAAAGATTGCCTCCAGCACTGGCGCCATAAAGCGAATTGGACCTTTTGTTTCGCCAGAAATACTACATTACATCTACAATGCCTTGGTACAACCCCATTTCGATTACTGTACGTAGTATTGTCTGGGGTAATTGCGGCAAAACGCTCTCTGAAAAATTACAAAAAATGCAGAATCGTGCTGCTCGCATTTTGACTTCCTCCTCCTTTGATGCTGACGCTCGCTACTTGTTACAACAACTTGGTTGGAAAGACCTGATCACCCAGCGTCAAATTCAAGTAGCTTTAATGGTGTTCAAAGCTCTTAATGATCTGGCTCCAGACTATTTGTCCTCTCTGTTTACTGAGCGCAGTACGTCAGGCTATGTCTTAAGGGACTCTACGAACAAATTAAATGTCGCTTTACCAAGAACCAACTACCTAAAAAGGAGCTTTAGCTATAGAGGTGCAACTCTTTTGAGTAGTATTTTTAAGAGACTCTTTAGATATGTATTTATTATTATTAAATATTGTTATGAAGTTATACTTTATATGTAACAAAAAACCTGATGAATTTTTTACCGTGTTAAAATGAAGATTTGAGATTGAGATTTGAGATAAAGAAGCATTCAAAATATCGAGCTTTTAATACTCTCCAGTGAAAAACTACTGTCACATTTACAAAGCGATTGAATTATAGACTGACATTTTCAAGGCACAGCATTTATAGAGGGTGCTAATGGGGGTACCTAAATCTCAGTTAACTACTATTATTTCTGCCAAATATCAGTTAACTACTATTTTTTGTGGCCAATTCTCAGTTAACGACTAATTTTGGTTGGCTATTAACTTTCACTTTCCTATAGGGGATATTATTCCGTCATAACCCGAATTTTTCTTTCTTCAGCAAATCAATCACTTTTGGAGGTAGGCCCTACTAAAATCAAGGTATAAATTTACATGAACGCTGCCACTAGTTAATACGGACACCTCTCTATTACGGACATAGAAATGCCAAAAATCATACATTCCCTTCCTCTATAATACGGACACCTCTCTAAACCCGGGCAATTGGTTCTGTCCCTGTGGTGTCTGTATTAAAGAGGTTTGACTGTACAATTTCTAGTAACCAGTGCGGGATCGTTATCAAATTTGATAACCTCGACCAAAACAAACCACGAGCCAATCGCTGTTTAAGTTTTCGTTCACGTGACCTAATTTGGAGGAAAGCGTTCTTGAATTCAATATGGCGGACGATGTCGAGATGTTGTCAGTAAATAGAAAAGAGTACTGCCGAGACAGCAACTCATATACATGGCAATTTTTTATAACAGACATCTCATACTAGATTGTAGAACTGGTGAATATGTATTTGAGACGCATTTTTCCAAATAAGACCTCTGCGGAAAGCTTCGTGTATTTCAAACAAATCATCAAACTCATACGTAATTTGTTTCTACTGAAATGTTCAAATTAAGATACACAGTGATGGAAGACAATGGTTATTCTGTTAAGGATAAAGGTTTTATTTTTAACGTCGTCTACAGAAGTTTGCTTTTTCGAAGTTCATTCTGCTTTTTTCCTCTTGTCACGAAGACCTGTCAATGAAACAAAAACGGAACATGCAGACAATGAGTATGCCTTCCACTGATTAGCATATACAAATAGCTGTTTAAATTTTTAGCAATAAAAGGGGGTGGTAGGCCTACACGACTTTTACCTCATGCCAAAGTGCTGCTTATTCCAATAAATTTGTTTTTATCTGCTGGGTAGATTATGCTCTGGAAGGTTCTACATTTACACTGAGCAAGGTGATTTTAGCCGCATGTTTCACACTGAGAGGTCATGACATACATATCGATTTACTGTAGTTATTGTTTCTGGTCGGCAGGATTTGCCCTCTGATGCAAACGCATTTTCTTTGACCTCTTTTGAAGCGTAAAGCTTTTTTATTACGGCTGAATAAGGGTTCCAATTTTCTCCAAAGTGCCCTATGGATCTGAATAACTAAGCGATTTTCTTTAGTCCGTGAGTGTAATATTTTTCTGCAATGCTGTATCACGCTGGGCCCAGCTCGTCAGTTTTCTTTGCAGAATTTTAAATTATCAACGATAGTGATTTACAGATCCAAAATTATAGGAATGAAGTGCAGCTTAAACTGAAGCTACATAAACTTACTATGGAGAATTGAATTGTGACTCAGTAAACTCCAGCTTAGTGTTTTTCTAAAGATAGTGACTCGAGCGCGTAGTTCCTCCCGGCCTTGGTAATAGCTTTGAATAAGCTTAACAGTCTTAAAACTAGAGGTATTTAAAGACGCGATCTTGCCACAAAGGCGACATAACGTTAAAATTTTGCTTCTATGGGCATCATCTGCCATCTTAGCACCTTGAGGAAGACATCAATCAAATATGGCCGACATCATTGAAAGCGTATCGCGAATAAAAATACCTGATGCACTTTTTTCAGAGGTTGTGCACAACAATAGAAACATGCTGAATCGAAAGCATAAACCTTGGATATAACGCCAGATTTTTTGCAACTCTCACAAAAATCGACAAGTACATTAAAGTTAACAACGAAGTGGAAAAACATACCTGATCTCGGAACCAAAATCTGATGGGACGCTTCACTTTGAGAGGGAAATTTACTTCAATACGAGTGATACACATCTGCCATTTTGAAACATGTGAAGCTCCTTGGCCTTGCCGAACAGAACAATGGGTACCTGACGAGTTTACACCGAATAAGATCGGACAACATCTCGGATAAAGAAAGGCGGGGACGAAAATTCCCGACTTTTGAATGGCCACCATGTTGTGACGTCACATTTGAGCCCGTGTGTGATTTTTTTTTTTTTGATCCAGCGTCTGAAATAACGCTAAAAAACTCTTGAAATACCATAAGGGAGTGGTAAACTTAGGCCTGGGCACCAGAGCTGGTATTGTCGAATGGAAATCCGATGTGTCCGGCCATCGTGTCGTCACGTTCAAGCCAGCCCGGGAAGGTTTGAAAGAAGGTTAACAAAAAGCTTGCCGTGAAAAGTTCACGGTCCAATTTCTCTGTAACAGTAGAGAAAAACATTTCAACAACTTAACTGAGGCTGCAGATGTCATCATATAAAGTATTTATAACGCAACTTTAACCTGAAAACAAAAACAGACCGGCGACAAGACACAAAAGTGTTGACAAACGCTCCTACCGATTGATAAAAATCATGACCAAGATCATCTTTAATGGCCTGTACCTCAGAGACCATACAATACTGCGCTTGGAGACAAAAACAGAACTTACATAGGTTAAAGCTCTTTCACATTTTAGAAAAATTAAATCTCATAACAGTTTCATAAAAATGATCAGTGGCATAAAAAACTACTTTCCGCAGGTACCTTGCGAGTCAGCCGCGAAGAGCAAGAGAAATAAACCAGTTAATCCAACGCTAGCTCTCGAAGTAAAACAAGTAATACAATTAATTCGAGGATATCTTTTTATGTCAATGTTTGGACTTGAGAGGTGCTTGATTACAATCTATGTCTACAAAATTGCCTAAGAAATATGATACATCCACACTAAGTTAGCAAGTTACGCTGACGTAAGATTCTACAGGAGCCTTCCACTGAAAACAATATCTTTAAGTAAAAATCAGCATCAGAACAATGGCCTTTATAAATAAGAGGAAAATATCTCAGAATTGAGAAGGATATACAGACGAGTAGTTAAGGCTGGTGACGCGGCGATTTGAAAATTTTTACTTCGAACCTGGATAAAGACATTGAAGCTTATTACTTCGGCGGAGCGCGAAGTAAAGGATTTGCGACGCTCAGGAATGTATCAAAGTTGACATTTGTGGGACAAGATTGGGCACGCAAAGACTGTAGGTTTTCGGTTTTATTCGGCTATTTGACGAAGTGAGAGCCGAATTAGTTCGAGATATCTCGAGATCACTTCGATTTCTTTGATTTATTCTTTAACTTTTTCGAGGAAGAAAGAATTATTATTTTGGCTTTGAACCGACTCACCTGTGTGACCCGTCAGATCAGAGGAGACTCTTTGAGGGATTAGCCGATTGCACTACTGCGACCCGAGGGAGTTTGGGATATGAAAAATAGTTATAAAATGATGCACTAGTTTCGGGACAAGATTGGGCGCGCAAGTTCGTGACCTTGCGGCTTGTTTCGGCTATTTCACGAAATGAGACTAGACTACTTCGTGATATCTTGAGATCACTTTGAGTTTAGTCTTTAATTTATTCGGGAATAAATAGAGATATTACGTGGCCTCGCAGAGACACGAAATTTCTCTTCGAGTGTTGAAAAACATTTCACGAGTGAGCGCTCCTTTCGAACTGTTTTATGATGAATTTAAAGTTACAAAATGCTGCACAAAGACGTTTTGTCGTTGAGTGTTACGTAGTAAATTGCTTTCATGCGTTACGTGACTTTCTCCAACGTTCTCTGCGTTTTTGAATTATTCATGAATAATTAATTAGGACATGTTTACATTTCAGCATGAGTCAGCAGATTTGCATCAGTTACTGAAATCATAAAATATGTCGAAAGGCTACTACTATTCGCCCGTTTAGTATTTTCTAGAACCTTATGTCAAACGGTATACGGCAAGTTCCAAACGAGTTCTTTTCACGGACTAAGTTTGTTCCCACGAGCTGGAGTGCTGTGTTTAGTCAAGTGTGAGAAAGGTCGATTTTCAAGTTCTGAGTTTACAAGTTGGCGGAAGCCGTTTTATATCCGAAGTTCAAGTGAGACTTTGTTATTATTGGCAGAGGCTGTTTAGTTTTACTTAAGTTCAAGTCAAGTTTGTGTTGGCGGATGCTGTGTTTTAAAGCTCTGTAAAGACTATGTTGCTTTGGTATTAAACTTCCTTGTGTTAATCCGAGATCCCTGCGTGCTGATAGTCAGTGAATAATTATCCTAAAAACATTCGAACTCGTAACATTGAGTTTTCGCCAATTCCATGTTTAACGTAATTGACTCCTTATCAATGCCTTACATATCTTTAATCAGTACATGAGACTGCTATGCTATTTTTGAAGCCTGATGTGACTAAGAAAAATAGAATTCTTTTTTCACTGTTTGTTTTGTTAGACTTGTTATTCACCACCAGAAACCTCATATTTAACTTAGGTCTAAACGTTTAAACCCAAGTCAAATTTAGAAGGATTTGTATGGCGTCATCAGAGCATAACTGGGCTAATATCTAAGAGACAATTTGTCCCGAAATGCTAGTTTTTTGGCAGGTAGTTCTCTTGGATGTTTCTCGTTTCAGAATATCCTGAAAAATCCAATAATTTCACAGATTAACACCGTACTCTTACCATATTTCATTTCTTACTATTCCTCCGCATTTACAATTAATCAGTTCCTCAACCGCGACGCTGAAGTGTACGCTCCTTAGCGTCTTGTTTGATGACGGCTTACGACTTGAAGCGAAAGTTCCTGAAGGTACCAAATCGCTTCTCAATGACAGGATAAATATCCTTTCTAAGGTACAGTTTTACCGTTCAATCTTAAAGGGAAAAAATAGAAATAAGGAGATTTTTTTTGTCTTTTATATTGGTCATTAAACGCTCGAAATCGGCAGTGACTGTTTCCACAGGGGTCCGCATATTCCAACCATCAGTGCAGATTCAAACATTTCACTTATACTGCATTCTTCGTTTGCAGAAGGTATTAAGGTTTAATTAAGTTTTCCTGTGGTAATAATTGCTCAATTGCTCCTTTTGCTCCTCAGAGGTTAGTATAAGGAAACTTTACTTTACAAGTCTGTTCTACCTCACTTGAAATTATGCTTCTAGAGCTGATACCAAGGTATTCCAGCAACAAAATACTTTTTTATTAATACTTTTTTTACTTTCCATGGAAATAGGCAACATAATCTTACTAAATAGAAGAAAAAGTCAGGAAAAATGTCTAGACAGGTCATATTACTGAAGAGAGTACAAGAAGCACTGGGCCAGGAGAAAAACAATCAAACTAAACAACAACAAAAATGCTTGATATTAAAATTTCATTTAGAATTGTACATTAGTTTCCAAACAGGAGTTATTTTTCCATAGGAGGTAGGTAAGGTAGGAACATTTGGACCAGTTGTGATAATTGATTGACTGATTGATTTTTTCATGCACTAATATTAAGGGGATTAGATAAACAATAAGTAAAACAGTCACTGAAGCACAATGTGGGAAAATAACGGCTAAAATAACCTATTGTCAGATGATGTCAAGTACTGAACAGAACACTACTTCTAACACAAGATATTCGGAGACAAATGCTCTACTTTAAGTGTGAAAAAAATCAAATTGGTTGTAGTTTTACGTCACTGAAAAATACAACCGGAAATCTGTCTGCATTCTCAGGCTAAAGCTTCCAGTGATAAATCAAATCGAAGGCTATGCCTGTTATAACACATTACTTTTTGTTTCTCTTCTAAACTCCTTTTTGTGAGCAGTTTCACAAAAATAATGTCTAGGTATAAATCCTCATGACATTGTCAATAACAAAAAAAAAAAAGTAAATGTTCTGAGTTATGTTCTGGAGTGATCGTGGATGTTTTGATCGAATGATGATGTGGAGGCCAAGAGAAAAAGTAGTAATGAGAGGCCTGCCAGTGTACTCTTGAATTCTGTTTATATGTAAGACATGTAAGCCTGGAAACGTCATTGCTCTAACTAGTGTTAATCCTGTTGGTAGTAGAGAAAATGATTAGCATAACGGTTACAACTTTCTAGTCCATACTACGGAAAACCTGTTTTATATACAGTTAGATAGACTGTTTAGTTACTATTAGTGAAAAAGTAAGCGAGTAAAGGATGCAGTGTCTACATGTATGCACCAGTCAAATGTACCCCCGGCCGTTCGACCTCCGGGGCATAGCGGGGGTAGGGGGCATTTAACGCGGCCAATGCCGGGATTTAACCCACATTTAACAACGAGCTGGCCCCGGGTGCGGTGGAATTAACAAAATGCCTCTTTGACCTAGGTCATGAGTGGGGATTTAACAGCCCATATGCATTTTCAGAAGCAGTGAGAGAAGCAGGGATTTAGCATAAGTGACTAAGGAAGAGCCTCTTTTCCCAGGGGGAGATGATGCTGCCGAGAATGACATTAAAAGCATCCAAGAAACAGGACAGGAAGGCACATACTAGGTCGCTCTAGTCTCAGACACAGCTGAAAGGGATAAAGCAAAATTAGAATATAAAAGCAAGGAGTTGCCGTTACTCAACAACAGAACACCTAGAATGAAGTTGATCGTCAGGACTAGACAATTAGCAAAGAAACAAGGTGTCCACTCCTAAAACCTAAAAGTGCACTGCGAGACAACACAAAGTAAACTTTGGAACAGATGGAAGCAGAAGATGGATACCCTAAACTTTTTTTTTTTTTCTGGGGGAACCCCCAGACCCCCCCTAGGTTGCGTTGTTTTCTTCTCTGCGTGCGTACTGTACACCCTCAAAATATCTCGCTACGCCCCTGGGAAAGTGAAATACATACACATGCAGGCTTGATAGTGCGGTTTAAAATTACCGTGTTGGTGTCTTGTTTCAAATGTTAACTTTCCCTACATATAACTTAACTTTCAGAAGGCGTACAAAAAATATAAAAGGGCTGAACAAAAAATTAGTCACATTAAACTTTGGGGGTATGCCGAAAACACTGACCCTCAGTCCATGGAAACCCAACCCCCCACATACAGAGAAAATAATAAAAATGACAATTAGAGATTTGACTTACCCTTTGTTTCGCTTTGGTTTTTGTTATTGTTTCCTCCTTCACTGTGGCGATGAAAGGAGGACCTGCGTACTACGAAAACGACCGATAACTTAGCTAACTTGTGTATTCGTTACCGACCTGCGATTGCCCTCGCAATTTTGTTCGGCTCATTCCTCCTCGCCTTCAGTGACTCGTCCCAGACTTCAAACCTACGACACAGTATCATCCCTGTTTTTTGTGCAAAAGATTCCTAAAAAAATTCAACTGCAGTAGGATTCACCCATCTTTCATTTTTCTCAAATCATTGGACTCAAATTATTGTGATGAAGTGTGAAGGAACGCAAGGTAGATTTTAAATGACATTTTCGCTGCCGTTACCATCCTGTATCTTGAATTCTTCAACACAAAAGAGTTTTCAAAAAGCTCTTTCGGCGAAAATGAGATGCAATGTACCTAATACGGAAAAAATTCTTGCCTTCCTTATTTTTAAGCTTCATGTTAATACTTTGTCCAACTCAATGCTCTAATAGTGATGTCCACTTAACAGTTGGCTACTTTCTTCCCAAGCCTTTGTATAGGAGTGAGGCTGACGGTGACCTGGTTATACGAAACTTGCCGCCTTTGATGTGTGGATTATTCTGTCTGCGGTATTCAGTTCCCCCTCTATCAATCATAACAAAGTCACCCTGTTGAAAGATTTGGCAACTAAACACATAACTATCAAATAAGATAAGGGGCATCGCTAGCTAATGGCAATCGGCATCTTTCTTTATCGAAGGAGCACTATTTGTGAAGCATGGGACGAGTAAATGAACACGCGGGGGAATGAGCCGAACAAAATGGCAGAGGCAATCGGTGGCAGCGAATGCACAAGGGAAAACACGAGTTAGCTAAGTCTTTTTCGCAGGTCCTCATTTCATCGCCACAAAACAAAACAAACGGTAAGTCAAATCTCTAATTGTCATTTTCGTTATTGTCTTTTTGTGGGGGGTCCGTAAAGGAGTGGGGGGTGGGGGGGGGGGGGGTCCTTGGACCAGGTCCGTAGGGAGGTCCATGGACTGGGGGTCAGTGTTTTCGGGTCACCCAAACTTTGGTATTGCCTCAGAAAGGTTTTTACGAGGTCATTACAGAGTAAGCCTAACACTTCTCAGTATACTTGCATACATCTTAATGAAGAAACGAAATAAGAAATACGTGTATCGCAGAACCTCGCGAAGCTCGGGGGGGAGCCCATCAGGGGTGGGAGGACAGGAGAGAAATGAAGTAAATCATGTAACTGGGGAGGGCGGCTCTTATATTGGAAGCTGAGATGTACTTAATCTCCTGTGGATTAAATTTGAACCTAGTGCTCTGGCTTTAAAAAGGACCTTCTGAGATTTAAATGGGGCTTCTGTTGTTAGCGAATGCTACTAGGTCCCAACCTTTGTTCACCCGATTTGAACCTCCTACATGTGTAATTATGGTCAAAAGGAAATGGGGGTGATAGTGGATAACTGCCCGCTAACATGCAGCTGTAATAATTATTTTTGAAATGTGTCAGTAGTAGTGAGTGGATGGCAATGCTAGGAGATAATGCTGCAGTGAAAACAACGACCAAATGCTGGTAATCAGAGAAAAATTTATTGTTAGGTGAATTACAGCTGTAAAGGTGCACTTTTTGGTACATAATCACACTTGACAACTACTGTTTGTAACAGTAGAGTGCAAACATAATCACTGAAATAGAAAATTTCGATTAGCAATGACCACTATTGGGAAGATAGAGCGTTTTGATGACACAAAAGAGAACTGGGAAACCTATCTGGAACGAGTAAAACAGTTTTTCTTTGCGAACGACATCAATGATGACCATAAAGTGCCAACTTTGTTGATTGTTGAGCCTGATCGGCGGGAAAACCTACACTCTGCTGAGAGGTCTTCTTGCACTGGAGAGGCCAGCTACAAAGTCCTTTCAACAGATAGTTACCACTCTCCAGGAGCATTTCAGCCCGAAGCCCTTGGAAATTGCGGAAAGATTTCGTTTCTACAAGAGAAACCAACATGAAGGAGAAAGCATTTTGTCTTACGTGGCCGAGCTAAGGAAGCTTGCGACACACTGTAATTTTGGCGGGAATCTGAACGAAGCGCAACGAGATAGACTGGTCTGTGGACTTCGAAATATGCAGATCCAAAAGCGATTACTGTCAGAAGCCAAACTGAAGTATTCCAAGCTGTGGAGATTGCTGTAGCAATGGAAACTGCAATCCGAGATGCTTCAGAATTACAAAGTGAGCACAACCCCAACCCAGTCCCTCACGTTGACAAGTTGACTGAACACAACAAACCAACACCAGCGAAACCGGCGACCACCCCCCCCTTGCTACCGCTGTGGTGGGAACAGACATATGACACATTTTTTTTTAACAAGGACCAGTTGTTATGAGTGACCTCTTAAATTTTCCCTAACAGCGAAAGGAATTAACGTTCCTGGCATGGCAACCATGTCACACACTAATATTCTGAGGATATCCGAAATACAGATGTTCTTTTCGAATAACAGGAACGAAAATATAGGAGGCCAGCAATAACAAATTTTTATCATGTTTGACAAAGACACAACTGTGTTTATGTATAAGGCTGCTATACATCCATATATTAGTTACCTGGAAGGAAACTGAATGAAAATTGTAAGCTTAAAAAGGGACAGTGTCCCGATTATGCGCACGCGCGAGCGTCATCTGTTTTTTCTTCAAAAGACAATAGAACTGTCATATTGACTCGACAAGATTTCCTTCCGGACCGCACCGCCGACAGAGATTTGTTGTTTATATTCTCAAGTAATATTTTAGACTTTCAAAGAAGTCTTTCGTCTTATATAAAAATTTGGCTCGCGGTTCGAAGACTTATCGCGATTTTATCGCTAGCTGGGCCGCCTCGCGACCCGAAAATCTCGTTCCGCTCGTTTAAAATTTTAAACTCGTGTCAGAGGTCAGTTGTTCCAAGTCTGGTAATATCTGCCTGATTTGCTCGCGTTCTAGCCTCAAACGTTTGAAAGACATAAATAAAAATGCAATCTCAACGCCACGAATCATCAGAAAGGTTAGTCAAAAATTATATTTTGATTTCATGGCACTAGTTTTTCTAAACATGTAGCGCCTGTTTGTTTGATTTTGTCGGCCGTTAGGGAGATTCATTTTAAAAAGTTTACTAACGCGTCGTTGCAAAACATTCTGCTTTACGAAGCTCCCCTCCACAAGATCTCCTCAGTCATATCAATGTCTCAATGGTTTTTTTCTTACAGTCTTTATTGTTGCCGTTTCATTTCTGCGTATTCCTTTCACAATTATCCGAGCTTGTATGGAAGCTAGCAGAAGAAATAAGCCTTCAATCGGCATCAAAGTGCTTCCAATCTTTTGGTCCTACGGCCAACGGCAATAAAAGTAACGCCAAAAAATCCAGATTTTGCCCAAATCGAAAGTTAACAGGAACAATATATCATTGATCTGTAATCCTGAGAAGTTTTAGTGTCGTATTGAACACGGTCAAGCGTGATGCAAACGGATTTTTCAAGGTTCTCTTACTCTCCTCGCATCTTTTGATTTCGCGACATCCTGTCCAAAAATCAAAGTTTGGTGCATGCGCAGTAACGGGATACTGTTCCTTTAAACGAATAATTTTGTTCAGTAAGGATTTTGTTTACAAAGGTAACGCTTCCCTACATGTCACACATTATCGGTGTTCTAAACTGTTCATTGTAAAATAAAAGGGACCTTAAGATCCGAGGACGGCGACGGCAGAGAAAACGTCGCTGAAAAAGTGAATTCGCGTTCTTTCAATCTTCATCGCGATTAATCCAAGTCACTAACTTTGTCAAATGTAGGCGAGCCCTCCTAAAGTTGAATTTCTAAGAACCATATTCAAGTTCAGAAAGAGAGCGGAAATTTCGTCGTGGCTTGTGTACTTCCTCTGTACACCGTGAAATTAGGCATTTTCACGTCGTAGTCGTGCAGTGACGGCAAAGAAATGAACAAAAAAGCGTGATGCACGTGCAAAATTGTTGTTTTGCTAATTAAACCTATTGCTTTTGTGGCGTTCCCGTTGCCGTCGCCGTCGTCGGATCTTAAGGTCCCCAAAGCTTACTGTAAAACGGTGAAAAGGCTGATCGGCTGTCCTCAGTCCGTTGCAAAGATACTCCTCGTGTCGATTTTACAGATGGTGTAATTCTTTCTTCCTATCGTTGCATCGAAGAAGATAATTTTGACTGTAAACTTGCCTCTCTTCGGTTTGGTTGCAAATTCTATTGACCGCATTTTGCTGAAACGTCGGCAGTCGGTGTTCCCTCATTTCGTCGGCTTCGTTTGCAGTGTAATTGTAGTATTTTGTTGCTACCTCTTTACATATTCGTGGTCGCTGTATAGCCTCTGTCTCTAGTTGACAGTGTTTGCCTGCGCTCTGCTGTTGCTCGCGCTTAATTTAAAGTCCACTTTCACGCTTGGGCGGAGTTTTGTTTGTAAATCTTTCCCAGCGAGGATTTCCAGCGACTTGTTGAATCCACCGTTGCTGAGTTTCCTGTTCTCTTTTATTTGCCTGAGATATCGGGTGGTGATTCACCGACCGTAAAGATTGTTATAATTCACAGATGAAAAAAACTGTCACCGTGAATAAAACCCGGAGCTTTGCATCGATGGCAATCGGTTGCTGGAAACCCATAATGCACTTTGACGTCACTACTTTGGCTTTGGCTTTTATATAGCCAAGAGAAAATCACCCTAGTCTTAGCTTGCGATGCTCCTGAAATACACGCGCGCTTCGCGCGCGACGAGATCATAAACCTCGCAACTCGCGAGGAATAACTACAAAACAGCTTATCTATAACAGATTTTCGTAACCAACCCTAGTTCAACAAGATGGCAAAATTATAACGGAGAAAATTGATACGAATAAATATACTAATCATTTTTGTGGTTCATTCCCTGACATTTATTCTATGCTATATGGATTCTGTGAGATATAAACTATTTTGAAGCCAAGTTTTCTCATGCTTTTTATCCAGAGAAAAACCAGTTTTTGTCGAGCGAAATACCGCACCGCACACACGTAATTTTCCTAACTTGGAGACTCAGCTTAATTCTTCAAAAACATTTTTTGCGGAATTTTCACGTAGTAATCAGAATACACTTACCTCTGCCGTTGGAATACGAGGTAAAAGAATCCTCGATCAAAATAGAAGCCTCATTGTTGCTTCATTCACAGGAAAAAATAAGCTTAAAAAAACAACAACACTGCCATGTTCGAAGATTCTGCTCGTCGATTAGCTTCACTTTGCTGTGACGTCACTATGGCCAGAGAATTGAACAGCCACGCTGACGAGTTTGTCATTCCCTCCTGAGAAATACGCATTTGTGCTAATTTTCCTCAAAGGTACCTTTTTATCTTTAAATATTCATGATAAATACAGCTCCACCAGCTTCAAACAACTTCAACGGGCAGCATGTCATGGCAAATACTTTAAATTATAAGTTCCCCTGTCTAAATATAGGCTGGCAGCGGGGCGCAGTGGACTAGGACTCGAGCTTACGTGTAAATGGTCCAGGTTGGACTCTCGGCGACGGTATTTTTTTCTTTGTTGTACAACTGTTTTTTTCGTTTAGTTTTAATTTTAAAATGGCCTTTTTTCCCTTCGGTTTGTTTCCATTTATTTTCAATGCTGGCTCTTAACAGCTTCGCGAGGTTTTTGCGACAAGCGTATTTGTATGAAAATTAGTTTTGGCTGTTCTAATATTTCATGACAGTAAAAACTCAGGACGATCGATAAATAAGGCACACGGGTTTCGTTACAGGTGGTAAGATAAAAGGTCTGATACTAGATTTAATACCCACTGTCCTTTTTTACAGGTTTATTGCCAAATGGAATCTAACAACGTCTGGACACTGTTTGGGCGTTTCTCTATGGAGGACGGTCGGAACTGGATGAAAGATAGTGGTGAATGGTGGTATGACAAGAATGTTTCAGCTGGAGAAACCGCAGATCCATCAAGCAACAAGGACATGATTTCTCCAGCATTCTGGCTAGTCAGCGGCAATGAAATTAAGATCACTCGTAATGATGATCCTCAACACATTGCTCTGTTACAAACCATAGGTGACTGCTTGGGTGGACAGACATTCAGATTGAAAATAACAAGCTACGGTGACTTCAGGAACGGCAAGACTTGGCGGAATAATAGGTGCCTGGGAAATTGTACAGTTCAATACGGAGGACAATATGAAACGACTCAAGGTTTTGGGAAAGCGAAGTGTAATGGAACCATTCTGAGTGGGGATAAGATCGGTTTCTGGTGCGACACAGGGCGATGGGATGGGGCGGTTGTGATTATCGGTGGCGTTGGAGGAGGTATCTGTCATCGTACCTTTCATGGGCTGGGAGTTACTGCGGCGTATATACCGTCCTTTTTAAATGGCGACAGACCAGAACAAGACTTCGGTAATTCACCATATTATGCTGCCTACACTAGTGATTACTCTTTAAACCTTTGGATCCATTAGAGTCGTTAGGCTGGCTGTATATCTCCTTCCACCTAAGATATCGTTAGCTCCACTGAATAACGAAAGCAGTTGGCTATGCACAATTAGTCAGTGAACTGGAGCCAATCAAAAACGGCGAAATATTTAGAATGTATAATGATCACTGCTTTTTCAATCCGGAATTTCGAGACCTTAAGCTCAAGTTGAAAATTGGATGCAGATAAAAGAAACTCCTTGTTTCTGATGTGTGGTTTCTTTAACAACGGGATTAGTAAAGTTACCTCCAGAGAGCTACGATGGCAGTGTTGCTAGTCATGATAGTAGCTATAAATCAAACAATCCTAAATTCATATAATACACGTCGGTAATTTTAGCGGGAGCCTACAATACAATAGGCTTGTGGCTTTAAGCTGTTTATCTAATAATTACTATGATGATTACAAGTTAGAAGATTTGCGGGCCGGCTGTGTTTTCATTAAAGGTATTATTAAAGTGGTTCTATATAAAAATATTCATCAAACTTTAGGATTTCGTAAATCCTGTTGTTTTCGTTCTTTCAACCCGTTTATCAAGTAATAGATAGACATATTCCCAGACCCACTTGGTTTGAGACATCACCTAAATGCGAGATTTTTTTATGTTAACACTCCTCAGTAAATTTATAGGAAATATATAGACGTCTTGACAACCATTTATTTCTTAGAAAGTTTTCGGTCTTAATAGGCCATTTGCACTAAGAGTTCATGTGACATCGTTTTTATGAAAATGAAAGTTATATGATTTTGCCCTTGAAAAACGATTAGTGGTTCATATCTTCAACAAAATAATAGTGATTTGGTTTTTCAAACCCGCACCATTTTCTTAAAATGAGTAAGTTCGTAGATGGTCACGTAACCAAATGTGATTTTTTAAAATTATGAATTACATTTTTCTGAACACAAATTTTGCACATAAACTTCGAGGAAAATGTTGAAAAGATGATGTGGTAACGTTTACACCACATCTTAGCGTAACTATCAAACGTTTAGCAAGAAGCAAAAAGCAAAAAGTAGTTTTGGCCGCCATGTTGGACGGCAAGAGTATGCCCTCCAACATGGCGGCCAATACAAATCATACTACTTTGTTAAAAAATCAAAGTGCCATAAAACATCTCCCTCAAATGCGTTCCATCTCAAATTTCGGGTGTAAGATAATTTTTATGTGCTCTGTCGATTTTTGGCATCAGCAAGATTCCAACTCATTGTTTAGAGGAATTATTGGTCACGTCACCTCTTAGTGCAAGTGGCCTATTATTAGCTATATCTTGTTGGTTGGCCGCATCTTTGATATGCTTTAAGGTGACAGCGCGATGCTGTTAGTGAGTTCTTCACTTCTTGTGTGCCTATCATTACTTGGCTGTGTAGCCGCGTGATGCGGTTCCAGTCGAGACCCACAAATTGGCCCTTGCTCACCATAGAGTCTCCAGTAGCTCAAGTGGTTAAAGCATCCGACTAGATCACGGAGGGTCGTGGGTTCAAATCCCATCTGGGACTCGGATTTTTTTTCCGAGTCCTCCTCAAATTAATATCATGTTGTTGTTGTTTCATCTTTAATATTGTTCAATATTGCCTCTATTAACACCATTCTTAAAGACTTTGTAAAGCTCGGTGTGCTCTTTCTGTTTATATAGATCATATGTTCATAACTCCATAGACCATAGAAAACGGACTCGTATGCACCCCACTCGGTTTGAAATAGGCCAACTGGCACTGTAAAAGGCAATGTATTTGCGTCATGGCCTTTGATTTAAGTTTTCTCATGATGTTATGATGCTACATATATTTACTGTCATAAAGATAGTTGCATGTAAAGACTATGTCCGCTGCTATTTATGATGTCCGCATTATTATGTATTCTTGAGGAAAGTGCATTTCAGTCCTTTTCTAGATTTTATACATGTGTAGTGGCTTTAGAGTGCTTTATTTGAAGGCCTTTGGTCAAAAATTTGTTTCACCTATAGTTGAAACAAATTTCTTAACATTTGTATAGACAGCAAAAAACTAGACATTATGGCAGACATAATGTAATTTATGGCAAGGCATGATACTCACATGATAACGCGCTAAGTCAGGTTGTACCAGGTACAGCAAATCTAGCCAATGAGGTTATAGGGCTGTGTCTGGGTTAAGTACGTATATTGAGGTATTTTCCCAGTAATTCTTCCTTCTCTCCCTCGTCATCAACTTGGTCAGATCTCGAGCCAAATCTTTCCCTCCTCCTCCCCTTTCACCTGCCTGCGGGTTATCATTGTTCACGGTATTTCCTATTTCTTTTTTTCATTTTCTTATTTAGTTGTGTAGTTTTTGGCGGATTTTTGTCGCCCCATTTTTATTCAGTAGGTTAATCGGTTTACATATATCGATATGTTGTGATTCTGTTAGCTTTGATTTCATTAAACCTGCCACAACCGTGGCCAGATTTATCCAACACAGTTGTTTGTTTATACTTTAATTCTGTTCCTTATCGGAAAGTACGTAACCGGAAATGCAAGCAGAGCTCGCGCAGAGTTGGGCCTTGTTTTGAACACAATCACACTGTGTGAAATGAATTGTGTCATGGTCCCGATATTAGTCGATACGAACCCGTATTCTTGAGAAAAACGGAAGTATGGAGAGGTATCGGGTTCCGGACACGCAGCGTATACATCGAGTATCAGGACCCGTATTTTTCCTGAATCGAACTTTTTCCGCGGCATGGAATATCCGACATCCGGACACGTCATTGAAACGCGGCGTGTCAAGACCTGTAAACGTCCTTATTTTTCTAGATTTGCCGAGAATCACGGAGTGCCGTTGATGAACGCTACAATTTTTGCCTTTCATTTTCACTAAAATTCCACGCTACGGATTGTGTTATCCTAATTTATACTCCAAACGTTCACGACACGTGAAGATTCTATTCCGTAGAATGCGATGAAATTCCACGATACGTGAAGTTTCGAGTGTTTTCACTTCCCCGAAATTCCATGGTACGTGAAAAATCTCTTAATACATTTTTATATCAAGGCATGATCAAGCCTTGATATAAAAATGTATTAAGAGACTTTTTGGGCCTCGCTCGCTTTTGCACGGCGTCATGAGCTCCTGACGGTGGCCTATAGAGGACTTCCTAACTATTGTTTTTCAATTACTTATTGCGAGAAAAATCATCTAATAATCGCGCTATGGATTAGATGGTTATCTACATTATTTCGCTCGATTGATAAATAGATTTTTATCACGTGTTAAAGAGGAGCGAGGAAGTTATATGTGGTTAGTACCGGCCAATCGCACCGTATGACACACCATAGTCCATGACCCGCCATGCATTAACCAGTTCACAGGTTGAATGTGAAGAGGCAGTTAACATAAATATTTAAAGGATCCCTCCATCATGTATTCATCTCCAAAAAATTGGTAAAGTTCTTGGTTTCTAGAGAGATGTTGAACCTGCTTTGGAGCGAGTAGTAAGAGTATTTGACACTCTTTCTTTCAGGAGAAAATGAACGGGTTCTCTTTGCTGAGCATGACTGCCAAAGAGATGAATGGGTGCTGTTGGTAAAATTCTGCTTACCCTTTTGTTGCAAATCTTTTGTGCACTTATCCAAAAGCAACAGTTTATTGCAGATTGTTGGACGAGTCAAGTGAACAGGTCCTTTCCTGCCAAGTTATCCCAGTTAGGAGTAAGTGGCTGACACTATACGAAGCTTCAATTCATCATAAAGCAAAATTTTAGTGGCATGGAGGCCAATCATTGCTTCTTTTAAAAACCACTTAAGGCCTTCGTACTTCACAAAAAAAATATAATATGTAAGGTTTATTAGTTTAGGTTTAAGTTTGTGTATTTGGTCATTCCCTAGTTCAGCTTAAACGGGCAAAGCTTCCATGTAGGACATGTAGGGACTAAGTCCTCTTTTATGCCACATGTATAAGATCAATCCTAGTTTATGCAGCGCCTGTTCAGTTCTTTTATGCTCTGCCCAAGTAGTTACAATGTGAGGTGGAGCCGGTCCAAAAAAGGGCATTATCAATTATTTGCCCCAGTCTGTCTTCTGACGAGGCACTTAATGAAGCTGGTATTCCAACCATTATTTCATATTGCGAGGACGTGTGTGACAAGGTTTTTAACGCTGCCCTCGGCAACAAGGATAACAAACTTAACAGGCTATTAAAGGTCAAATGAACCAAAAATTCGACATTTTTTATTTTAGTTCAATTCTAGTGAAATGTGTTTGATATGAACCAAATAAACATACTATGAAGTTTCAGCTCAATTGAAGCAAGTATCTCCGAGATATTTGCAGTTAAAAATTGCTATTTTTTGGCCCTTATCTTCGTAGAGCGGTCGGAAAAATTGCCGGAAAAAACAGCTTGTGACGTCAATGTTGGTCAGGTGAAAAAAAGCGGGAAATTCAAAACAGAGTTTTTCGACTTGGCGCAGAAGTGGTTTGTGCGGCCATAAACGTGGAAAGAACAGGCAATTTGTCTTCAAAAGTTGTAAGCTGTGGTTATAACCTTCTTATCATTTAATTTTCTCGAAGAATACATCATAGTAAACGGACTTTAACGACAGTTACTAATTTCCTTAAGTTGTACTGGAAATGCGCGTGCGTAAGTCCGATTTTTTTGCAAGATGCATTCACAAAATGTGCTCATATAAGGAAGTTCCTGGATATATAAGGTCTGGAGCTCCACGGTGGACACAAAAACAAAATATCTTGGTATAATAATCTGCCCAAAGAAATTCAAGTTTGCCCACAATGTGTTTGAAGTCACTGAACTTTGTCGCACTCGAGCAGATATTTTAAAACCCACGCTCGATCGGACACTTCTAGCTTCGCAGATCACTAAAATATAAACAAAATCCTCAATGTAGAAGTTTTGGCGTTGATATGTGGACAAAAAAGAGTTAATCATTATCTAGTAAATCTTCCCCAAGATCGGTTTCCAGGCAACCATAGCTAGTTTTCAAAGTTTAAACTTGATCGTTTCGCGCAGATTAATTTTGCTTTATTTTGTGTTAAGTTGAACATGCATAACACCTGTCAAGTAAGTAAGATTTCCTTCAAACAAAGTTAAAGTTACATTATTGCAAAAACTTCTTTCCAATTATGTATAAGATTTAATTACCGATTGAGGTCACTTTAAAGACCATAGACGCCACTTCAAGCTGGCAAAGAGATGCGAACAATTCCATCATGCATAAAATTCAGCTTAAGTGAACTAAAAAAAGCTTCAATAAGGTTGCAAGACAACAAATTTTCATTAAAAAAACACAAGGCTTGAGGCTCTTATACCTGCTGACAAAGAAGAAGTGAATTTTCTGTACGGAAACAACCTACCTAAAGATCTTAAAAGCAAAAGATAAGTTGCAAGCTTCGCAGCCAAGCCATGATTCCGACTACTTACCGTAGCTAGATTAGCTATTTTTAATAACTGGTCCATGCGAGGGTCTTCATGTTCAAGCAAATTAAACTCAGCAAACTGAATCATTAGAAAGTACAGAAAACTGCACATAAGGATTTGTTTTTCTCGCTTCAGTCGAATCCAGCTCCAGGAATTGTTTACGGGCAATGAATCGATTGTTTTGGAGTCATTGCCGGCAGTTGTCGTTCTCCGCTACTTCACAGCGAGTGAAAGGAAAATTTGCGTACAGAAAGATAACAAAACTATGTAATTAAAACTGAAAAAACTACAGGAAAAAAACTCTGACTATTATTACTTGAGCAACAGAGAAATGATCGAAGTAGTCTTTTCTTCTCGAGTAAGCTTGCTGGCCTTCTAAAGTTCCGAGAAAGTTTTTAAAAGCTTGTTCACTTGCATGCGTTAGCCGTTACGGTTCTTTGACTGAAGACAAGGATAAAGCTGGTTCTGCAAAGGTAAATAAATCTGGACACGTAAAAAAAGTAACCATAACTACTAATAACAGAATACAAGCAGGTTTTAATTCAACCCGGCGAAAGAAGGCACAAAATCAACTCACAAATCGAATGCACAATTATCAGAAAAATACAAACCTTTTTGGAAATGTTCAAAACGTTTTATTCCACCACAGACTGACAGAATGATCTGTTTTTACTCTAACATTGGTTGTTCTGAATCCAAAGTAATTTTCAAGTGACGAAAAAACAACAAAAAGAAAAAAAGAAGCCTTTACAACGAGCAAACGTTCGCACCTCGTGTATTTCATTCAGTCTCAGTCAGAACTCTCACAGAACGAGACAAACAAACGCAGGCGATAAGGGATGCGCAGAAGCTTGCGCAGAACGTTTTTCCGCCCTGAAAGACCAACATTGACGTCACGGACATCACGTAGTCTCCAGTCTACCACGCGGCCATTTCAGAAACGTTTTCGTGAAGTCTTCGGAAATGCTCGGATTTTGATCTTTTATATTTCTATAAAGGCTTGGGAAGAAAAATATTTACCCAAATCTCACTTAGGATGGTTCTTTTTAGTGTTTGGTGAAGGTAAAGCGACAAAAGAAAATATGTCAATTTTTTGGTTCATTTGACCTTTAATTGAAGCCAATAAGGCTCCATATTTACTAACAAAATCACCGACACTTTGCACTTCCAAAGTGGAAGACGGACCGTTTTAAGAACACTTTTATTTTGTCATCGTGCCTAAAGCACAATTAAGTGATTCGGTTTGAATGCTTTTATATATTGTATGCATGAATTTTTAATATTTTTAATATTGATGTATAGTAAATTGTTCTATTTTTAGCTTAGTTTTATTTGTAAATACGCAATTCAGCCTCTATCTATCTATCTATCTATCTATCTATCTATCTATCTATCTATATATGGAGGACAATCAATGAGTTAACATATCATAAGTGCACTAGTAATTCTTCAATAAGTGAACTACAAAGTAGTGATAATTCCTTCACAAAACCCGCAGAAATGTGTGAGATTTTAAATGACCATTTTACATCTGTGGTCCAAACCTAGCCTCAACACTACCTAGTGGAAATATAAGTATTGACTCATACATAAAGCCTGCTTCCACGACTTTTAATTTACAACATACCTCTGCCACTAAAGTTTTAAAGTTACTAGGTAAATTACCTCCGAACAAGGCCGGTGGCCTTGATAACATCTCATGTCGGCTTCTAAAAGAAGCTGGCCCAACTATTGCCACTTCTTTAGCCTGTATCATAAACAAAACCATAGATACTGGCCTCTTTCCTTCACAGTGGAAAAAGGCTAAAGTATTTCCTTTGTATAAAAAGGATGATCGCACAGATGCACAAAATTATAGACCAATATCTGTCTTGCCAGCCATTTCTAAGATTTATGAAAGGGTAGTCTACGATCAACTATACCGTTACTTAAATTCAAATGAACTGTTAACAAAAAAAAGTCTGGATTTCGTTCCCTTCACTCTACAGTGACAGCGTTGTTACATTTAACAAATAATTGGTATCTTAACATTGACAAAGGCATGACCAATTTGATTGTGCTTCTCGATCTTGCCAAAGCCTTTGATACCGTTTCACCTAATATTTTATTAAAAAAGTTTGAGCTCTATGGTCTGAAGGGTGTAACGCTTGACTGGTTTTCATCGTACCTATCAGATAAGCAACAGCAGTGTGTAGTAGAGGGCTGTGTATGTAAGCCCCAGTTGATAAGTTTTGGAGTTCCAAAGGGTTCAATTTTAGGCCCTTTGTTGTTTTAAATATATATCAATGATCTCCCTGGATGTCTTCTCCATACCAAAGCACACATGTATGCCGATGATACCACGATGACCTAACTCGCGTTGGGGACTGGCTTCTTGCAAATAAGTTAAGCTTAAATGTCACTAAAACGGAGTATATGTTGTTAACAATTACCTTCAAATTATCTAACTTAGGAAGAGACTTCCAATTAAGATTGGCAACAATCATGTTAAACGAGTCCAAACAACAAAATATTTAGGAATTCACTTAGATGAAAATCTTAAATGGAACGAGCATGTTGACAAACTTTGTTCAAAAGTCAATCGATCCATCAGTGGTCTTAAACAGGCACGTGATTATGTACCATTAGATGTTCTAAATACGATTTACAAATCTCTTATTCAGCCTGTGTTCGACTACTGCGACGTTGTTTGGGACAATTTAGACCAGGGACTTGCCACTAGGATCCAGAAATTACAAAATCGTGCTGCACGCATAATAACCTTTCAAGGTTATGACGTTCGTTCAGCCAAATACGAAAACAACTAAACTGGGAAGAGCTTGCCTCAAGGCGTCAAAGGCACTTAAGTCTATTAATGTATGATACAGTGAATGGAAATCTACCTAGTTACTTAAGCGATCTTTTCTCGAATGTCTGTGAGAACAACCCTTATAAGTCTATGCTAAGAAATTCGGAATATAATGTTGTACTGGACCACGTTCCAAAAACAGAATATTATAAAGGGTCTTTCTCATATGGAGGAGGAATGCTGTGGAATTCATTACCAAATGACATAAAAGCGTCCGAATCTAAAGCTGTCTTTAAAAGAAAACTGGCTAGTAGGCAGGCAAACTGTTGACTATATTTTATTATTTGTACATGTTTTTAGTGTAGTTGTACAGTATTTCCTTCTGTTTCTATACGGCTTTCATGTAAAGAAGTTATGTAACTTAAGAAATTACCGTATTCAAATAAAAGTGAATCAATCAATCAATCAATCAATCTATCTATCTATCTATCTATCTATCTATCTATCTATCTATCTATCTATCTATCTATCTATCTATCTATCTATCTATCTATCTATCTATCTATCTATCTATCTATCTATCTATCTATCTATCTATCTATCTATCTATCTATCTATCTATCTATCTATCTATCTATCTATCTATCTATCTATCTATCTATCTATCTATCTATCTATCTATCTATCTATCTATCTATCTATCTATCTATCTATCTATCTATCTATCTATCTATCTATCTATCTATCTATCTATCTATCTATCTATCTATCTATCTATCTATCTATCTATCTATCTATCTATCTATCTATCTATCTATCTATCTATCTATCTATCTATCTATCTATCTATAACCAATTCGCTTTCCGCTTTCTTCCAGCTCGGTGTCTCACGCTTTTAATCAGCTTACTATTTGTATCGAAAACCCGGATATTCCGAGGAGAATTCAAATGGAACGGTTCATCCCGGTGGAAATTTTCCGGAAAAAAGCAATACCTTTCGAAATATTACCGTTTTCCTGTTTTTACCGAAACGACCGAAATTTTCTGTACCATTTGTTTGGATTACTGTTGCCAGGCTTCATGTCGAGAGAAAGCGAAAAATTTACCGGTAGTAAATGGTACAACTCAATCCCGTTCCTGTTTTCGATGCCAAAAAAAATACCAGTACCATTCGACGGAAATTTCTCACCGAAATATCCGTACAAATGTAATCGCTCAATATTTCCTTGACCCACCTTATTTTAATAAGTGGCTTTTCTGCACGTTTTTGCTTTCAATCTTTATCAACAAATCATATTTTAAACATGCCAATCTATACCAATTATATTTAAAAATATAATTGGTTGGCAGACAAATAATACTAAGATATCACTTACCTGCATCATTTTAAATCATGCGACCGTTTGATTCCACTTTTAGTTATTTTTTGCAGCTGCTGGTGCATGTACGCTTTTGCCAATCGAAACACTGGGCAATAGAAACACCTTTTTTTAGTTATCCCAAATCAACTTAAAAGTTTCTTTCGATTCAATTCGGCTTTGCTTGGCGAGTGTCGGTGAAACTGGTTCCTGCATTATTTAAGAATTACCTAAATTTAATTAAGCTCTTTTACTCCCTATAGCGTTCTTAATCAAAAAAAAATCTAATGTTTCTGAAGTATCTATAGAAATAATCAATGCCAAAAGGATACACTTAGGAGCGCTGTTTTTTGACAGATGACCAGCTTTGGTCACTCAACTCAAAAGCCTACGGAAAACCGGCTAATGTATATGTATCGAATGGACAAATTTGTAAAGAAAGGATAATTCTATGTTGAGAGCCAAAGAAAATTGGGTAGAAGGTTAAACAATGGGTTTTTATTTCGGGTAAATATTAAATGTTATATCATGAATAATTTCATGAAGGGATCAAGGACCATCAAGGGAAACCTTTCTCGTTTATTAGGTTTTAGAGCCCGAAATTGATAAGATTAAACTAAACTTCTCGAAACTCTTGCGTAATGTTTGTTAAAAATAATCATTCATCATGAGGAAAAGACTACATCAAACTCTAGAAAACGTGATTACCGTCTCCCATCTGTCACTCGGAACAATATTTGAACTCACAGTATGAAAACATAAAACAAAACTATTGTTCATAAACAAGGGGCCAAATTTTTGGTCTCTCAAGGCAAGTTTACTGTCTTTGAATGTTGGTGTTTTTTTACAACCGTCCATGGAAAATTAAAGCTGAAAAAGTTCCTACAGGCACACGTAATTGCGCCATAAACTATTAAGTCATCCGCTTTAGGCACTTAAGTTCCAAGATAACAATTTATGCAGTCGCAGGATTAAACGAACTTACCATAATAAGTTCGTGGAGGGTAAAGGCTATTTCTGCTTACCCCGTCAATTCTAAAGATGTACTTCACTTTGGTTGGACCTGTCATCTTGCTTTCTTCCATGGCATCACATGTGGCATATCAGTATGGTAAGTTCGTTCTTTTCACCCGTTGTAAGTGAGTACGCTTCTTGTATTTATGTGGCATATCAAGGCCTACTCTGGGACCTAAAGTCGCCTAAAGTCGCCTAAAGTCGCCCAAAGTCGCCTTAAGTCGCCTAAAATCGCCTTAAGTCGCCTAAAGTCGCCTTTAGTTTCCTTAAGTCACTAAATCATAGTTTTCTATTTCCAGAATGCATGATTTCTCATAAAGTGTATAATAACCAGTGTTCAATAATATTAGCCACAGACCCACCCCACCCCCCACAAAAAAACTCCCATGGTGACTTAAGACCCATTAATTTCTTCTCCAGCCCTCTAATTTATACATTTAATTACTTTACACAATTTACTACACGTAATAATTAGTCGTAAGCAATACAAGAATAATCATTCCTGTATTGTTTATGCAAAAATGACAACATATAGTACACAACTTTATCCAGTCACTTGTACAGGTATTTTATTAATTTCATCCGGGAGGTTTGTCTCATATTTCTCAGTAAAAATATTGTTTAAAAAGGCATTCAAAGGTTCAAGTTCTAGCTAAACTACATTAAACAGTGTGCAAAGAGAGTAGACAGAGTAGTGTCCAGGCAATAGCCCTGGGGTACTGGATTTTATGACTGGGCTAGTGCACTGCGTTTTTAACTTGCCTGGCTGGCAAGTAAAGTTTTTTAGGGAATTCAGATTACAGAAGAACTGTAATCAGTCCCATTCATAAAAAAAATTGGGGTTAGTCAAAATGGCTTTCAGGCTAGTGTATGCTAGGCAAGCTGTAAAGCCGACTTTCTTTGCACCCTGAACAAAATATAGTTAAAACTCTTTTCTACTGCTTTGTGCGAGTCCAACATTGAAAGACATTTCAAGTAACTAAGATCAATACAGGTAGGTTGAAGGGAGAGAAAAAAACAATTATTGCCGCCACAACATTAATCTAAATTTTCTGGTAGTTAATACAAGTCTAAAGGTCAATCGAAAAAAGTGTCCATGTAAATTACCGACCCAGATTTTAAGAGCAACTAATGATAAGTTTTTTCTCCGGCACACAACCTCTGATCTGTATTTACCGTCGAATTATATCCATCTATCATTGACAGAAACACAATCACTCTTATAAACTTGAACACTTAGCTTAGCTTGTACAGTCGTCTCTTTAGGTCTTCCCTTCCAGACAGAAATTCAAGCTTTATACATCGAAGGTGCGTAATACTGCTCTTTGTTTATGTTGTCGTGATTGCTCCCTGCCAAACGATTTGATGTAATCGATCATTATTGATGAAGAACGTAGAAAAGCGAAATAATACTGTTCTTTCCTCTACGTTATGGCCGCCCAGAAAGTAGTGTGTTTTGATCACGTGACTAACTGGTCTGGAGGCGGGGAGAGGGCGGGACCGAGAAACCATGGAAATTAGCTTCCGACTGCAGTGGAATTCTGGGAGAAGCAAAATGGCGGATAGAATGTTGTACCTCGCGTTTTCGTATAAAGATCTCCTTTTAAATGGAAATTTCTGACATAATAATGGAACGTTTACACTTGGTACTGCCATCGGTTTAAACATGACGCATAATGCTTCCTTTTGTGCTGAGAGCGTAAACGCTGCCGCGTGGAACAGACCGAGAGAAGTTGGTTGAAGCTAAGCTTAGTTGTTTACGTTTCTGCTGGTGCATAAATGCACTCATGAAATCAACCCGACTGGAAAGTTTCCAGAGAGACCATGGATAAGAGCGTACGGTTCACTAGCGAAGCAAGTATTTGGAAGTGTTTTGTTTGACTGAGACAGGAAAGGAGCAATATATATATACGGCGAGAACTACAAACTTTTTGTTTTGAATTCAATTGGAAAAACATCCTCTTAGCCAAGCGTGTGGGGACAAACATTGGCAGAGCAACTGCCAAGACATACAATGGGGATCGTCATTTCCATAATGTGCGATATCGATAAGTGATTTTAGATGTTTGAAATTAATTACTTAAATGTTTGTTGTCAAATTATGAAAAAAAGGCACTTCAATATAAAGTTTTTGCTACAAACCAGCTCACAGTATGTTACAGAGATGTATTGAAATACTCTACTTTTATGGTTTTATTTTTTGGAAAAAGAAATGCAGGAACCATTGATTTTTTGTCCCTTATATTATGAAATAATGCATTTAAAGACCAAGAGAAAATGTACCCTTTTGGTTGCTTCTAACTCAGATTTTGTCTCTGCTAATGTAATACTAAACCAACACCCTTGATATTAGCCTGTGCCACAGATGGGACTAAACTCTGGGTTAAGTCCATCTGCAAAACAGTGGCAAAATCCTAGTTCTGGGCCCCCTGTGTGTGTATCAGGATTAGAGAACATGCCAGGACTGGACTGTTAAAAATGCCATTGTCCATTTGCCAATCATGTTGAAGGGGAACTCAAAATGCTGGTAATTCATTTAGTGCATCAGGGCCCAGAACAAGGATATTAGAGCTGCTTCACAAATGTTACTAACCACGGTTAGAATACACCTGCAACACAAGCTACCTTGATATTTAATGTTCAAAATTGTTGAAAATTTGGAAGACTAATGTAGATGTCTTCAAGACTGAATTAACTTATGCTACAACATTGTGTCCCTAGAGAGGTAGTGTTATCAGATTTTGATTTTGTATATGTTGTAGTTCATTTTTATTTCAGTTAATTTTTATTTTTCCATCGTTTCTGGGTATGGTTATGTATGCTAATGAATTTAAAACAAAGGGAAACCAAAAATTAACTGAAATTAAAAATTAACTGCAACATATTGACACTAACATGTAACTCACCTAAATGTCACCTTTTTCTCCTTAAGTCGCCTAAAGTCGCCTTAAATTGCCTAAAGTCGCCTTAAATCGCCTTAAGTCGCGCAACATTTTGACCAAATTTTCCTAAAGTCGCCTTAAATCGCCTTAAGTCGCCTAAAATTACGGCGACTTAAGGTCCCAGAGTAGGCCTATATCAGGATGGTAAGTTCGTTCTTTTCACCCCTGTTGTAAGTGAGTACGCTTCTTGTATTTATGTGGCATATCAGGATGTAAGTTCGTTCTTTTCACCTGTTGTAAGTGAGTACGCTTCGTGTATTTATATATACATATTGATTCCCTTGCGGTAGAACCTTGTTAATGTATGTACAGACACTAAACAGGCAGACCCACGTCGAGTCCTTCTGATCATAAAAGTTATGAATTGTGTCAGGGCTTGAGTGTCTAGGGAACAAGAGTTTGAAGTTGTAAGAATAGATGGAAACTGTCCGTAAAGGACTGAGAACTGATCGAAAGTTCAGACTACATTTTTCTTCACTACGAAAAAAAGAGACTGTAGTCCAAGACAAAAACTTTAAAAAACATTCTGATGTGATTCAATTTTCTGATTTGTAAGAGAGACTCTTCGGTTGGATAGTTCTTTGAAAATCTGCTGATTGGGATTGTTTTCTCTGATGTGTTTCTAGTACAATCATAGTTATTAGAGGAGACTGGTTATGAAAAGCGGCAAACATCAATGATAAAAACAACAGTGCTGCAGTTTATGTTGGAAGCACCCTGAAAGTGCACAATCCTTTGTTTTGTGTTGGCAAATTGTTACGGAATAAATTAACGCAACGTTTTTATTGGTCAATACAATCAACGTTGTGCACTTTCAGGTCCACAAAAACATATAACAAAGGAGTCTGACGGGTTTCATAACCATTCCACTCAATTAACTATGGTACAATGGAACGTAAAACTTGCAAAATTACGTTACTGAAGTATTCTTGCTGTTTTTTGTCAGATCGTAGTTTCTGTCACTGTAAATAATGGCTAAGCGCAGTCGGGTACGGGTGCACTATGGGTATAGAAAAAAGCAGGAACATGGCGGACTGAAACCATCCTCTGAGACCCAGGGACAGTTTGTCGGGTCGGGAGAAACAGGGCAACCAAAGTTTTCAAGTGCGGCTGTGTAGCTCCCGGATACTGGGTAATGAGGGCCCTGAAATGGAACCGTGGGGCACAGCAACAGTCAAATGTTGACTGCTAGTAAGTGATCTATACCTTGAAGACGGCCTGGAAAGATAGATAAGGTTAAAATCAGTTTAATGCTCTTGCGAAAGCACCAGCATCCTTGCTTTTTAAAGTAAGAAATAGTATCTTTTGGTCCACGCTATCATAGTCCTAGTAAACGACTTCTTAAGACCTGCCCTCGTCCACTTTGTAAAGTAAATCACCTGCAAACTGACAAAGAACAGTAGCTGTGGAGCGACGTTTTCGAAAGCCAAATTAAAAACATAAAGTATTTTGAGGTAAATGGCCATGGAGCTGAAAATGTACTAAACGTTAAATTCCTTTCAGTTGGATACCGTTTGTAGAATGGAAATTGAGCTGCAGTTATCCCTATAATATTTAATACCTTGTTTGAATAAGACGGTTACCTTAGCACATTTTCCTGAGACGGCTCCCGTCCGAGAAGACGGAGGTTTAGGTTAAGTCCAAAGTTGGGGCATTAACATTTGATGAGTCTCGAAGCAAGGTTACGCGAAATTATGTTTTCTATAGCTAGACCTACCACTTTATTTGTCTTCAGTTAGGCTAACTACATTGTCACAAACGCCACGCTTTCAGGCTAAAGTTGAACTCCTCATCGGAAGTCAACGAACTGGCTTTTAACTCAGCAGAGCGATCTTGATACGCTTTTACCAACTTGGATGAAGTGCTTGTTGAAAATTTGCAGGTAGCTGGGCTTCGTGGTCAGCGCCTAGAACTCGCAATCCGGCCATCCCCAGGTCGAGTCCCGCTTGGCCACTTGCCGGATTTGTTCGCGGCCACACTTGTAAAAGCCAACTTTCTTCCTGCTGCCAGTTGGGGTTTTTATTACTTTTAAGCAAGCAAAAAAACAAACAACGAAACAAACAAATGTTTCTCGTCCGAATCACTAAAAAAAGAGGACGGACGGGGCGGCTTTTATTTGTCATTTACGATTTGTTTATTATTGCCAATTGAACGCTCCCTTTTCAAATCATTATACTCCCCAAGGGATACGTTGATGATCTTCGGTTAAACACAAATTTGCTTTATTCTGATACATGTTTTAAACAACGTGATGGGTTTCAGCACTTGTGTTAGGCTAGAAGCTTGTAACTTTAATAAAAGGATTATTATTATTATTATTATTATTATTATTATTATTATTACTATCATTGTTATGGCAATACAAACGTCTGGATGCCCAGAGTAAAAAATAAAAGCTTTGGCTGGGCGGCAAACAGTAACCAGCCGCAGCATCGGCTTGTGGTAGCAATTACATCATAATTTGCGCAAAACAAATACCTTGGAAAAAATATGATTTGATAAAAGTGTCAAAAAAAAAAAAAAAAGAATAAATAAATAAATAATTAAAAAATCCTACTAGCTTTATGGAAGTCTTAATTATAAAATAAATATGTTCATAAATTAAAAACCATCGTTCATATAGCTGTCCATTTAATTATGGGAACTTCTTAGGTTTGTAAATAACATTTCGATAATGTACAAGATTAAGTATCTATTAAAATAGGCGTCCAAAATTCCAACAGATATGTAAGCGTTTAGCTTGAACATTCTAGCAATGTGTAATGAACTAGACAGGGTTGATTCACACTTGTCTCCTACAAGCTCTTTTATATTTTGCTCAATCTCTTTCGAACAGCCCCTAAGGACATCCATGATGATGTTATACTGATTGACCTA
>NC_133208.1:10548068-10558068 GCF_958299795.1 Porites lutea | reverse complement strand
ACAACCCCACTCAGTGTTTAATAAATGCTTTGGCGGTGGAGGGAAAACCGAAAGAAATGTGGAGATGGTAGTGGTGATGAGTAGTAGGGGTGAGGTAAGTAAAACGTTGTCTTTCGTGCTAAAAAGGGCTAGTTTGCCTTCGTCCTCATTAATATGCACGATTTCCCCACCAAGAATCATTGAACTGGAACGAGGACAAAGACAGCGGCAGAAAATAGGACGTGCATAATTACGTTACGGCTCAGTGATTGTAAGTCACAGGCGAGTTTGAGCTTATTTCTTAAACACCATGAATTAACCGATGAAAACGTTTCTTATTTCCTAATCAACCAATCGAAAACCAAGACATTTATCGGAGGGTGTGAATGGGGTTAACAGTTAACTGATATTTGGCCAAAAAAACAGTAGTTAACTGATAATTGGCCAAAAAATAGTGGTTAACTGATAAATGAAAAGTTACCAGTTAAGTGATATTAAATTAATGTTAATAAAAGCAACAAAGTTTTGCAAACACAAATGCTATTTTCTGACATTTTTCTGTCCCGCTGATGACTCGGTGGCACATTAACTGATATTACTGTGTCCAATAGGCACCAGGGCAGTACCCGAAAAACAGAAAACGTCAGTCAAAGAGCTGGTTGTAGCCGACAACTAATAATTCGTCTTCTAATATTAACAAGATTTCTGTGTTCGGAAAAGGAAAATACTGTTTTCACGGACCCAAAGGATCGTCAAGTTAAATATTACTACCTAAATAAAAAAGCTTTGACTCTTAGCTTTGAATCTGGCCAAAAAGAATTTCTGAGGGTTGAGAAATCAGCACTTTTTCTTTTAAGTGCATGGAATTTGTACTTACGAGAAATCATTTTTGTAACCAATGTTGTTGTTCTAACTATTGAGACTTTTTTGATAGAAAGAAAAGCTCGTGTTTAAACCGGTCTTTCTGAAACACTTTGGGCAGTTTCATTTCTTAAAATCCTTGGATATCTTTATGAGGCTTTTAAAATACGCGAAAAAGGTACGTCTGCGAAAAAAGGTAACATTGAGGGACGCGAAAGAGGATGTCGACAAATCTGTAACGAGGTGCGAAAAACTTCTGACAACGCAGGTTGAAAACCTACATGCAATTTCTCACTTTAACTTAAAACATTTATTGCTTTGAACTACGCCCAAGACTTGGAACCACAGTAAAGGAATCGCTTAAACAAACTACGAGTTCGAAGTGGGTTACACTCACAAAAAAGTCGAATTGTCCTGTGTCAAATACTATCATGCCTTTGTCAGCACTCTCAACTATGTCTCTTCCATCGTCGCAAACAGTGGCTGAATTCACCAATTGGTTTCCTAAAATAATAGTCCAGTTTTGTTATTTAAGACTACATTTTGGCATTGATAATCTTTCTCGTCGTCTGTTACCGTGGATTGCAAGGATTAAAAATGGATTGACGGGAACTTAGGCCAACAACAAGATACAGGACATACAGCAACAAGATAAGTACAAGACTGATTCCGATCAGATAATAAAAGTGCCGAAGGAGGTGACTTTGAAGTAGTTTATGGTAGGGCATGCATGAACATGTCGGGAAGCCGGTCAGTACGAGTTCATGACTGGTGCGTCTGGATCTGTGAGGCTGGTGTCATATTGATGGTTATACGACTTATATTTTCAGTTACTAATAAATTGTACTAGTGGCAGAGTTCATGTAAATTTATACCTTAATTTTAGGGCCTACCCGCAAAAGTGCGAGGAGAAAAATTCGGGTTATGACGGAATGATAGGAAAGTGAAACTCAATGGTTAACCAAGTTTAGTAACTAACTGAGAACTGGCCAAAAAAATAGTAGTTAACTGATATTTGGCCGAAAAAATATTAGTTAATTGAGAATTGGGTACCCCCATTAGCACCCTCTTATCGACCTTAAAGGAACTAGAAAACCTGTCAGACCAGTTAAACCACTTAAAAACAGCACATGACGTTATCTTAATGAGGTTTCTCCGCATTTTATTCATGAGATAACGGACAAAAGGTTATGACGTCATCGGCGTTAATGCATTTTCCCGCAAGTTAATGAGATTCTTCCGCAAAAAAACGAATACAATATAATTCCGTGCGCCCTATACAACTTAAACATGCGATGTAAGGATCCAGTTGTGGTCCTTTACAGAGATGAAAAAAATCAGACTGAACGATGAAATGGCTGTTTTTCACAAAATTTAGGTCGACTGTGGTATTTTAAGTGTCAATGACACGCGTAGACTTTGAAACCTTTTGGCTGACATCATTTTTAGATGCAATAGTTCCTGAAGGTTGCATCGCTCAGTATTTTTGCTTGATTCAGTAAAAACAATGTCCATCGCTTGAGGTCATAGTTTAACAAGCATAACTTCATCGATCTTTGTTATGGATGTATCGTACTTCTGGTCTCCTGGTCTGTAATTGATTTCAACATCAATGTGTTTGTCATTTTGGCCACACAACAAATGCTGGATTTGACATGAGAAATTCCAAATTTACGTATCACCCTCTCTTTTTACGTATGACGCCCTTCCATCTTTGTGAATAAATGAGTATCCAGCTGGGATACCTATTTAAAGGTTGAGTGTGTCGGAAGTAAGCCAAGTTTTGTACAGAGCAATGATATCGAAAGAATACTTCTCAAAATCGATTTACGAGACGATCTTGTTAAGTAGGCCATTTAGACTTTTAAAACCCACTTTAATTTTAATCCTCGCAGAATGTGTATTTTAGCGTCCTGAAAAATACCGCCGGCTCGTCATTAGTCAGGTTTTTGGGACCAGAAAAAAGGCAGGTCACGCAAAGCCAAGCGGCAGTAAGAGTCGCATTGGATAGGCATTTGGTTGTTACAACGGCAATTGTTCCTGCAGAGGCTTCATCGATCCTTCAAATGTCCATGGTTTTTCAAACTGCACATTACTAGACAGTAAGATAAGCCTGCCCGCTGACATTCTGTATTAAATAAGGGATACAATATGGCACAAGGTTGCTTTAGCACAAGGCTACATGGTGACATCGATCCTATCCTCCAAGTTCGATTTTTAAACCTTCCGTGTACTCTGGAATAATCCAACTTTAGAGGAACAAAACATCCTTTTTATGTAAAGAAATTATCCTGGATTGCACAATGTTAGTTGACTGCAAAACAGGCCGAATTTTTGCGTGTTCAAATACGCGCGAGCTGTCAAACAGAAGGTCTGGAACGAGGCTGAAAACAGAGAGCGAGACTGGTTAGAGACTCAAGAGATGCTGGTCGCTGATTGGGCACAATAATGCGAAGGGTTTTTCTTTCCCAATAAAGAGCCGACATTCCTCGAGCCATTGGAAATCATCTAATAAGGTTTGGTACGAAGGGGCTCTTCCGCCGGCGATTGACAACTTTCGACGCGCCTTTTCTCATGTCCCGACTGACAGCCCCTTGGGCTTCGCAGATGGACTGACCTTTAATCCGGAATCTGTCTCCACCGGGGACCTAGCCTAGCTTACAGTGAGTAACAGTCGTGGGAATCCAATAGAAAGGAAGTGTTGGCTGGTACCTTCTACACTGGATCTCGTTTAATTAACAGTTAATGAATGAGGTTGAGTATCTTATGAAGAATTATGGAGATCGAAGAGGGTGTTATCCGTCGAGGCCGTAGGCCGAGGCGGATAACAACCTCCGAGATCTCCAGAATTCTTCGTATGATACGAAAGCCGAATTCAATAACTGTTTTATTATTCATTCAAAATAATTCCTAGTTTAAAAACATAGCTGAAACATGCTTACCTCTATCGATCCATCGATGTTCAGTTCATCTTCGATAGTGTACGTTTAGGTTTGTCCAGCTCCGCAAATATTCTCCAAATAGCAGATGTTACCCTTCGAGTTGTCCTCTTGCTGTTCTTGCCATGTTTTTAGCTATTTTTTCGCCTAGTTCTTACTCTTGAAACGAGTGAAATGTCCGCCATTTTTTCAAGTTCACAACCAAAACAACTCAACCTCGTCCCCGGGTCTTCTCGGTTAACGGTGTCTTAACCAGCGAAAACGCTGCATTTTTGACGTCATTTCCTCGATAAAGTCAAATTTCTTCCAAATTTGGTCATCAGTAACTGGTTATGGTGAATTAAACGTGTGCTTTTAGCCAAAAGGAATCGGGGAAATATTTTGAATGAATAATAATCCTTATTAACTCAGTAAAGTATTCTAAATATTTTCTTCATAAATCGGTTTAACTTATGATGTTCTTGAAGCACGGATGATTTAAAAGCAGAGTCGAACCTCCACTAACCGCAACGACCATCTTTCTACAACGGCAGACAGTCCATACAAAGTCTTTTGTTTAAAACTTTCTACAACGGCATCTTTTTTCTTTCCCCATAGAGGGGAGGGTGGTCGTTGTGGAGAGGCTCAACTGTAAGTGCAATCATTTACAAGTTCTTTTCTCTCCAAGGTCTTTTATTCTCAGCAACTCAACTAAAATGCAAAGCATGCAGTTACTTTCTTTACAATGCCAAATATTTCAAATCCCGGTTTCAAAAAGTTCGGAAGAAGTGGGGCCGGTCGCATTAAGGCGCCAATAAAGTCTGGGGCTCAAACAAAACGTCGGAAAATTTTTGGTTAATCAGTTTTTTCTATGTAAAGCTAGAAGTGGTAGTCTTTCAATATTTTTGTTAGTGTTATATTTTTTTTTGAAAGGAAACTACGCGAATTTTTTTTTTTAATTTTTGACACAAACAACGCTCTTAAGTAGACGCACTAATACATCTCAGTACATCAAGAGTGTTGTTTAACAGTTTTTGGAACACTGAACAACAAATGCGTGACTTAGGTGTTTCTTGGTTTTCTTGGTGTTGCGAAAACCACTGGTGGTTAGGTATTGTGTTGTGATGTGGCTATAGTAATATTGTAGGCACCGAATTAACCTTTTTTGTGGATTTAAAAATTAACTTTTTGTGTGGAATACATTGACGCCGATAACCTCATAGCTTTTTGTCTTTATCTCATAAATAAAATGGGTAGGAATCTCAATAATATGATAAGGTCATGTGCTATTATTATTAAGTGATTTAACCGATCTGGCCGGTTTTCTAGTCACTTTAAGGTCGATAAGTGTCTTAGTTTTCGATTGCCTTATTAGCAAACTCGCCTGTTACCCAAAATCAATGAGCCTTAACGTAATTATGCACGTCCTATTTTGTGCCGCTGCCATTGCTCTGGTTCCGGTTCACTGATTCTTGGCGCACAAATCGTGCATATTGATTAATGAGGGCGAAGGCAGGCTAACTTAATGTTTTGCTTACCCCACTCCCCTTCTGCTCCTCCACAATTAAGTTCATTCCCCTTTTTTAGTATATATTTATTTATTTCCCTACACCAAATCGACGTAATATTTATTTCTTATCAAGTTCCAGATCCTGTTGCCATGTTCCCGCTTAATGCCGCGTATGGTACTAAGGACGTTAAGAATAGCGCATCACCGGGGATCCCAAGTGGAGTATACCTTTCCACAGGACCTCAAGGACAGCTTGGCGGTTCCTATGAATTTACTGGGAGTGCAAGAAGTTACATAGAGTTTTCCAACACAGCTAGAGGTCCGTTGGATGTACGTTACTCGATGACTTTGCTATGCTGGGTGTACTGTGAAGTCCAAAACGGTCCCATATTTAACTACAGGACAGGTGGAAAGTATGGTGTTCATTTATGGGTAGTTAATGAGAAATTGTTTGCTCGCTTCAATAGCCGGGATTACATGAATACAAACAACCTAGCCCATACCAATATAGTTGGAAGGTGGACGTTTGTCGGCGCATCCTACAACCATACTTCTGGTCAAATTAATGCATGGGTTGACGGAATTTTAGTTCAGACAAAAAACATTGGCGGAGGCATTGATCTTGGAACTCAGGACAGTGTCAGGATGGGAGTGAGAGATAATGACGATAGGTATTTCAAAGGAAAGATATCCCAAATGCAAGTTTATGACGTGGCTTTGACACAGACACAAATACAAGCAATAATGAATTACTTTGTAGGTAAGAATATTTGTATCGTTGTCTTCTTTCATTAAGTAGTATCTGGAATGATATATCTCTGTCATGCATGAATGTCAAAGCGTTTAACAAAAAACGAATAATGTTTACCGTTATTTCAAATAACTTTTGTATAGTTGTTAATATACCACAGATGTAAATATCTTTCGATTGATGTACTATGAGCCTTCACTTAATTAACCACTAGCATTTATTACTGTCTTCACTTTTTGAGTGTTATTTCTTTTTGTCGGCTGAAATGTTTATTTAATGAACAGAAATTGTACCAGGCACACGAAACGTAATAAATAAACAATAAAAATATGGCTTTTGTGCTTTGCAGACGAATGTCGCCATATGGAATTCAGAAATTCTGGAACTTTTCTCGGAAAACGACTAATAAATCATGTGATAAAAAGCCTAGAAATCGTCCAGGAAAACTTCTGTGGAGCACTTTGCTTCATGGAAAATAACTGTGTTAGTTTCAATACGGAAATAAGAGGCGGATCATCTTCCAAGTGTGAATTGAATAATGCTAGCCACAATGAATACCCTCAAGACCTACAGCCCTGGACCAATTACACCTACCGTGGAGCAAAGGTGACAGCCGGAACAAAACATTTCCATCCCTTGTTATCTAAGTGATGGACCATTAGAAAACTTATGTGGGGGGGCGGGCGAAGTACAGAAAAAATATTCGCGCAAGGCAAAATTACATGAAAAAAAATTCATGCACGCCAAATAACCCTAAAAAATATTCATGCTACACCCTAAAAAAAATTCATACAAGGAATTTGATAACGAAAAAAAAAATTCCTGCGGCTCAAAAATTCCCCACCCTCCCCATAACTTTTCTAATGGTCCGTCCCTAAATAACCTTGATTGATTGATATAGGAAACCATCTATGTTAAGTTCCTGTCTTCATTTGCCTGTTTCTTGGCAAAATCAGGACCTAAAAAGATTTTTAGTGTAATATTCTTCAAACAGCAGTTTCGTCCGTCAAATTGCGTTTTTGTCCTTTTTAGGCAGTAGTTCGGCTATTCCTTTCCTCGAAAAGGAGTGAAAACTTTTTCTTTTTCTCCAGCTCAGTTCCAAAACGGCTTAGCTAACACAACCTCTTCTCCAGGACTTCTTGGTTGCTGTCCCTTTTTCTTCTATATACTGTACTATTGATGTCATTTTACTGGTGATCGCAAACGTCTTCCAAATTTGTTCAAAGCCAGCCAGTTATTAATTAACTGGGCGATTTGAGCCAATCAAAAACAGAAAAATATTTTGATTGAACACTAAATATTGTAATTGGTCAGGGGTCCTCAACGACGGTTTCCTCCTTAATCACATATTGAAAACACCTTTTATAGATCTCTAGAAATGCATTCTAAGCGAACTATAAAATTTGTATCCGTTAGGTCATCCTAGGGGAACTTGAGTCTTTTCGAAATTACAAGGGCTTCAATTTTATTTTAATTTTCGATGTAATTTAACGTTTTACGAAAGTGAGAATTGTACTAATTTCTCTCTTCATCACATTTTTGAATCCGAAAATTTCAGGTTTCCTTTTTTGCACGAAAAATAGCCTGACATGAGGAGTGAAATGTGAAAAATTAAACTTTAGAAAAAAACGTAGGGAAGTATTAGATAAGCTTCGAAAATTGTACGTGAGTAGAACAGTTATCTAGAAATTTTTAGTCGTCCAATATTTGCTCCTCGGAATAGATATTTTACAGAAAAAAGTCGTCGGACGCCCCTGATTGGTGAGTGCTGCTAACGGGTTGGGTTATGCCATGTGTGGTTCAATGCTTCAGTGCACTTATGTAATATACAGGTATGTAGCTTTATGCTATTTCCATAAAATCTGGTCACGCAATGCAACCTCATTCAATGATCATGTAGCAGTTATTTCATTATTCAATAGCTTTATGCATGCATAAACATCCAAACTGAAAATCTCTGAAGCCAGGTTTCGTCACGTCAGACTAGCTTCTTGCCCGAGGCTGTCTTCAGGCCACAAAGTCGTAAATGTTTGGCCGGCGGACCGACTATTTTAGGTGTTCGTTTGTGTATTCGTAATACTTTGCAGCATCTTTTCTTCTTGAAAAGAAGTTTTAGTTTGTACTTTACGTTTTGTTCTTATTGTTTTTTAAGAACCACTGTGATGCGCAACGATGTCAGAACGGCGGAACCTGTCAGGCAGGTTTTACAGACAAAGGATATAGGTGTTTATGCATTCCTGGGTTCAGCGGTCACCATTGCGAGAGCGGTGAGTCAATATCAGATCCAATGCGCCATTTGCACGATAAAGTCACTTTATTAGTACTAGTACTACTACTTCTACTACTACTACTACTACCACCACCACCACCACCACCACCACCACCACCACTACTACTACTACTACTACTACTACTACTACTACTACTACTACTACTACTACTACTACTACTACTACTACTACTACTACTACTACTACTACTACTACTACTACTACTACTACTACTACTACTACTACTACTACTGCTGCTACTGCTACTACTAGTACTACTACTAGTACTACTACTAGTACTATTACTAGTACTAGTACTACTACTACTACTACTACTACTACTACTACTACTACTACTACTACTGCTATTATATATATGCAGATGATTTGATTATCCTATCAAGATCCAAAACAGGATTGCAAAGCTGTTTGAACAAGCCTTGTTCTTATCGGAAACATCGGAAGAAACCAAAACTAAGGATATTCCAAAAAGGCCGAAGGAAATCAGTTGACAAGAACTTCAACATAGGCGACGAACAAATTTAAATTGTTCAGCAATGCACCTATTTATCTACAGGTTTAACTCCTACGGGAAACTTTACCCTTGCATTAGAACACATAAAAGAAAAAGCCCTGCACGCTCTCTGTAGTATAAACGTTACTTGGAAGTGAAAAATAACTCCTGTAACCTAGCTTACAGAGCCGAACTTGCAAGACTACCATTAATTATCGCAATTAATCAGAACGTGATGAGAAGTAGTTTGTTTATATCGAATCAACAGAGATAATGGCTCTATTAGTCAGGCCATATGGGAAAAAAAATTGTGCACTTAGGGGTAAAAGCACCAAATTTGGCATGATAATAGTATTTGGGCTGCTGAACAATATTAGCTATGGACCCCAGTCAGGGGGGGAAATTTTGTACTTAGGGGGGTGGGGTGGTTGCATTTTCCAAATAAATTGATGTTACTGAAAAGACAGCGGTAAATACAAGCAGAAACTCATAAGGGGTTGAAACGTGTAACTCTCATATGTTTGCTTTGTCCGATGCTCGTGATTATTTATTTTCGAAAGTACCATATTTGGAGCGAGAAGAAGAGATAACTGACCAATCAAATTTCGAAAACAACGTGACGTAATTTTCCTTCAGGTTCCCGCGCCCGCTTAAAAAAATGGCCGACAAACGGGGGAAAAACCCCCGAAAGCCGAGAAAGCTTTCAAAGGTTGAAACCAGGAATATTACCGAATCACTGAGCAGGATATTATTGCCTTACCATCCGGGCCAAACGTAACATTATGAAACCCATTGACGGCCTCGCAACTTCTTGAAGTTGTCACTTCAAAAAACGATGCCTCGTTGACCCTCCGCACAGTAAACTTATACTGCGAATTTAAAAGTCTAGAATAACAGTGAAAAATAGTTTCGAATAAAATTCATTAGCTGCGTATCGAAAGTGTCCAAAACCTGAACCTGACATCTTCGCAAAAAGTGATGCTTGTAATGAATGTGAGAAGTATTTTAAAAGCTTAAATTAAACTTAGATGTTGTAGTCGCGATCGTGTTTTGAGCTAATTTTATGAATGAACAAACTCAAAACAATAGACAGAGAAGCCGTTTCTTGAAAATTTTTATTCAAAGTCCAAAAAGCTAATCCTTTAAAGCAATTCGGAAAACACTATCTGGATCGTGGATCCGTTCACGCAAGTGACA
>NC_133208.1:10538068-10543068 GCF_958299795.1 Porites lutea | reverse complement strand
CTATGTTATCTTTCGTTCACATCAACGTAAGTTGAACTACTCGGTTAAAATTGAAATGATTGATAACTGTACTCAAATTCCTACCACGCTTCAGTGTGAAGACCATGTTAAATATCTTGGCATCCTATTGGACAGCAATTTAAGCTGGAAATTTCAAATTAATAATGTTGCATTAAAAATAAGCAGAACTGTTGGTGTTGTTGCCCGTCTTAGGCACTTCGTCCCATGTACAACCCTTTTAAATATTTATCAATCATTGATATTGCCTTATCTGACATATGGTTTGGCGGCTTGGTCGTCTAGCTTTTGCTATTTGCGGGCGGAGATGGCAAAATGATGTGTATGAAAATAAAGTATAGTGTGTATTTTATAAACGAAATAGAACAATACACTCCATCCGCTCTAGATCCTGATCCTTTAGATAATTATAGAATTAGGCGACCTATAAAGAGGAATATAGATCTTTCTGGCGAAACAGCACTGAACAATCAACGAAATTAGAATTCTAGAAACGGTTTCTAAAAATGAATACTCTACATCCGATTATTTACACCAGCTAAGAAATTTTAATGAAAGACGAAACTTGGTCAGATTTAAAATAGTAAGCACAAACTTATAATTGAACTACCATTCGTGACATTAGTACTTGGGTCAACAACATTGGAAGAGAGAGAAGTAAGTAGCAGAGCAGTGTGACCCAAGAGTAGTCATAGAGGGTCATTTTTACGCCTGTTTGGCGCCTTCCCCTGCCTTCCGTATGCCTTCTCTTTCTGCATACTAATTTAGTGCCTTCCTCCATACTAAGAGGGTCTTCCTCCATGTGTAATGAGCGTCTCTCTTATTCAATAGAACAATAGGCTTGCCTAGGCTTGCTCGATAAGTAACTTGAGCCCGGTTTTCGGACCGTCTGTTGAAAATAATTCGAATAAGAGAAGCGATCACCTAACAACGCGACAAACTGCATGTCTTCTTATTTAGCGCTAAAACGCGGACATACAAACAAAACACACACACATGCACAAAGTGGAGCCGAAAACTTTCTATTTCAATTTTGTCTGACTATTACAAAACCGTTTTCTCCCATCTGTCTCGGGGAAATGAAAAACTCTTTCAGTTTCACGCGACGTTAGTTATATATGCGAGTTGATAAGCCCACATTTGCATACAAATTTATTCTTTTCCCTCCTCCTCCTCTACCTCCTCATTTACTCGATATATTTTCCATCCACAAATACATCGACCTCATATCGACCCTAGATCGACCCCACATCGACCCTACATTGACCCCATATCGACCCTACATCGACCCCACATCGACCCCACACCGACCCTTCATCGATATCGACCCTAGACTCAACTTATTTTTATTTTCAATACAGCTTCGTGAATAGTGAAACAATATAACACCACCACCATATTTCACAGAGAACACGGAGGTGGTGGTGGAGAGAAAACAATAGAAATGTGGTGGTGGTGGTATATAGTTCACTATTCACGAAGCAGTATTTTAAAAAAAATGGGTGTAGTTTCGATGTGGGGCCGATGTGGGGTCGATGTAGGGTCGATGTAGGGTCGATGGAGGGTCGATGTGGGGTCGATGTAGAGTCGATGTGGGGTAGATGTAGGGACGATGTGGGGTCCTGATGTAGGGTCCTGATGTAGGGTCGATGTAGGGTCGATGTAGGGTCTAAGTAGGGTCGATGTAGGGTTGATGTAGGGTCGATGTGGGGTCGATGTGGGGTCGATGTAGGGTCTAAGTAGGGTCGATGTTGGGTCGATGTGGGGTCGATGCAGGGTCTATGTAGGGTAGATATGGGGTTGATGTATTTGTGGATGGAAATATATATAGAATAAATAAGGAGGTGGAAGAGGAGGAGGGAAATAATAAAATTATGGTGGAGGAGGAGAAGGAAAATAAAAAAGAAAAGAACTAGGCGTAAGTAAAACAAACAAAAAAAGGATAGCTTGCCTTCTTTGACTATTTAATAGAATCTTTAATCTAATGTTTTTGCAATTATTTTAATAACGGGTCATAAAGTTGATTTCTTGTATCTTAAGAAACGTGTCTGGTTTTATTAGGAGCGCTTATTGATTAGTTGCGTGTGTTAATTGATCCTTCTTAAGCTGTTAATTGTTTTTCTAATAATAAGTCGAGGTTCTCCCTTGAGATTTTTAATGTAGAGATAAACCCGTTTTTATGCAAATGTGGGCTTATCAACTCGCATAATTAACTGACTAACGGCGCGTGAAACTGATAGACTTAAATAGTTTTTCATTTCTCCGAGACAGATAGGAGAAAACGGTTTTGTAATAGTCAGACAAAATTGAAATAGAAAGTTTTCGGCTCCTGACTGTGTGCATGTGTGTGTTTTTTTGTTTACATATCTGCGTTTTAGCGCTAAATAACAAGACATATGCCGTTTCTCGCGTGACTAGGTGATCGCTTCTCTTATTCGTATTTTTTTCGATAGACGGTCCGAAAACCGGCGCGGGCTTAAGTTACTTAACGGGCAAGCCTATTGTTCCTATTGAATAAGAGAGACGCTCCTTACGAATGGAGAAAGAGCCTCATTAGTATTGAGGAAGACACTGACGAGCCACTTAAGTAGTAGTATGGAGGAAGGCACCAAATCAGTATGCAGGAAGACACTTATGCATATTAATAAAGGGAAGGCACACGGAAGGCAGGGAAAGGCACCAAACAGGCGTAAAATGACCCTCTATGACTACTCCCAAGCTGAGTTTCCTTGATTGTTCTACCATATGCCCAGAGAAAATAGATTATGTCCATTGTATAAGTTAAGTCATGTTGAAAGTGAAAATCGTTGCCTCTTTAATTGTACGAAATACTCTTCGCAGAGACAAGCATTTTAAATAAACTGAATGAAATAGTACCTGAAATTAAAAAGAAATCAGCATCAGAAAGCATAAAACTTCTCATGAACTCTAACGAATATCAGAGAAGGTTGGACACGGTCCGAAATGCATCTTGGTAGGACTAATTAACCAATCACAACGCCGCATTCACTCGGTGCTCATTTTAGAAGGAATGAACACACGCAAGTAATCAAGAGTTTTTTTGCGTTTATTTCAAGATTTTTAAAAGATTTTTTGCAACGTTCTAGTCGAAATGAAAGATAGGCAAGAAAAGACTTCGAAGGATTCAAAACGGCGTTTTTCCATTTACTGTTGTTGAGTTTTGTGGTCGATGGATTTTTTACAACTCCCGTTTATTCGCCTAGAAGAGTCCGTTTCGGGAACTCAGCGTTTCATAAAAAGAAAAATTTGGCCCAAAAACGAAGGTTATTTATGACAAACAAATTTGAAAGCAAATGTTTGCAGAAATTCTACGTTTCAAGTAAACACGAGAAAGAACGCTACATGAAGACGACGTCTTACCTCGAGGAACCGAATCGCCATTTTTATCAGCACTTCAAGCGAAGAACGACACAGCAAACCTTTTCGGCTATAAACTTGGCAAGTCAACAGAAAACAACAAAGCTCTTCTTTTCTTCTCAGGTAAGGAAACAATTCAAACTTTTAGCGGTTCCATTTAAGTCATTACGCTGTTGTTTGCCAAGTGATAAGCTTGTGAATTGCCATGTTTGAAAATTTTACAAAGATCTATTTTTAAACTGTCGCGTGTCTAGCTGACCTGATCTGTCAATCAAATCGTACTTTTTAATGGTTTCCTCTCTGATTTTGTTGAGATCACTTCGTGTGTATATACTAAGACAATTATTGTTTTCAATCTCGGTGAATAGTGGCTTTAGGAATATTTACCTCGCCACTTCGTGGCTCGGTAAATAATTTGCCACTATTCACCTCGATTTCAAAGAGTAATTGTTAAGTATCTACTGAAGGAAAAGCTATTCTTTGATTTTCGGGTATCGCATCCCATCGCTCCTCTTACCGTTTGTCTGTTATTGGCGATCAAAGTTTGTGTATTTTATGCAGTTTAGTACAAGATTCAACCTCAAGAGACTCGATCCAGTTTGTCGATCTGCCTCGAACTGAAAATAGCTTTATAATTTTCTAAATTTGTTCCTGTTCTGAGGGCAAGGGGTCTTTTAATGATGGAAAAACGCCGTATCATTCATATGTGAGTGCCATTAGCTTGTTGGAAGTTAATTATAACATTAATGTAAACATTGCAACCTGGTATCCAAGAGTATAATAGGTTGGCTTCCCAACTAATTTGTCCTTGTTTGTCCTCCTCTTATTTCTAGGATTTGCTAAAAAATATGGCTTCAGCATTTTCTCTTCGCCTAATGTCACCAAGGATTTCGACGATCAAATGTTGTTTAATATTGCTTGAATCAAAATAGCTAAAATAATATATCTTCAGGACTCAATGCCCTCAGTGCTCATGCATAAAGAAATCTTTACTTTTCTCTCGAAAGATTTTGTCTTAAGAGTAACATGAAAGCAGATGACCCTAGCTTACAAGATGAGACGAAAAATCATACGCCTGTCATAAAATGTTCTGAAGAGAAAAACCTCTATTAATTGGTGACACCCTGGGTGACAGCAATTAAACTGAACTGAACTTAAAGTACACTGAAAATATATGGAAATCTAATTTTGAAAGCAATGAAAGTTTTATGTGCCATCAAATTAAATTGATTCACGAAAGAGTGTATACAAGGATTTTTAAAAAAATGGAATATTGTTCTTTGAAAGAGCCTCTATGTTGGTGTTCTATTGGGATGATCCAGATCAGGATCAAAGATCCGAGTCACTAGGATCATAACACAGTCATACAGAAAACGCGAATCCACCCTGGGAAAGGATTAATTGATTCATTTTATGTACCATGGTCGTACAGGTGTCAGATCACTGATCCTGATCCAGATCTTCCCAAAGGAACGTACCCCAAACTTTTAAGTTGCCAGGCAGCCCAGTTTCAAGAACAGTTAATTTTCTTATTTATTGTGTAATTTTTTTTTTCATTGCCTGACTTTGTAAATTTACTGTACATGTACTACACTAAGTAGAGC
>NC_133208.1:10520568-10533068 GCF_958299795.1 Porites lutea | reverse complement strand
GGACTTTTGTTATCGCCGAACAATCCGACTGAAGCAGGAAAATTTCTCTTGCACTAACAAGACAAATTCACAAGAAGACATACTTGAAATTTATTACTCACAAAAACAACTGCTACCAGGTCTTCTCAAGAAGCCGTAATGGCCAGTCATTTTTCGTGAATGAATATAAAGTTTAGTTTAGTTCTTTTCTAGTTATTGCAGTTTTGTTTTGTTTCTGAGCGTAATTGTTATAAATTTATAAATGTTCTTCCCTATTGCCATTAATATTTTCCTTTCTTTCTACTGCTTGTCGTTCTCCCGAAGTGCTACTCGAGGTCCTGCGAGTTACGTATTTCTAGTTTTATATAAACCATTGTGGCATTGTGGTTTTTAGATTTACTAATCGTTTTGACGCATTATCTTGTCACTGAAAAGCCCTCTTTAGGGAGTGTCATTTAAGTTTGTATTGTATTGCTGATTGTCAAAACGTTTCACCTATAAGATAAAAGAAAGTTACGAAGAGGGCTGGCATGGCTTGAGAGTGCTGAAAATTGCTGTCTTTACGCAACCTTTCACCCAACCTTTTAACTTTACTTACCTTTACGCTATAATGCATTTGAGTCGAAATTGGCCTCGAGAGAAAACATTCTGTCCGTATCTTGCAGAAAGGACCCAGAAGACCCTAGAAGATGATTATATTTTGTCAGATATGGGGCTAGCATATCTTAAGAAAATCATTCACAGATCGTTTTTGCTATATTCTGAAAATTCTTGGTGACCTAGTCAGAAGCTATGACGAGCTATTTACATATATGTTTTCCTTTGCTCTGAGCGTCTTTGCTCCGGCAGAGAATTCCTACTCCAAGTTCTTTTCTATGGTTACTTTGTATTAGCTGCCTTGTCCTGTTCGGATATAAGAACGATCGAGGGTTTCCAGACAGCCAGCGGAACGAAATGGCTGAGAGGAATAAATTCCTTAAAGTTTCAGGTACAGTCAGGATTTCTCTATTTTCCTGTTATTCTAATACGTATAATTAAATGGATCTTTCGATGCTAGAGACTGTTATTTAGAACAGGTTTATTCTAATAATGGGGAAACAAGATTCAGAAGATTAGTCCGAAAAAAAAACCTAAAATGTATGGTCTTATAACACTGTATAAATTCAAGTGAACTTTTGGCACCAGTTACATTTAACTTCCAAGATACTTGGATGCGCGCAACAAATGACAAGTCATTTGCGTATAGCGTTCTCCGTCGACAAAGTTTAAATACAGAACGTTTAGTTAAACAAACCTTTGTTATCTCGAGATGTTTCACCAATCCTCTTACCTAAACTCCTGTCAATATGTATTTATAACAAACGAAAACCAATTTTCCTTTGTACCAGGCGTACTGCGACATGGAATCAGATGATCAAGGATGGACTCTCGTTGCTCGGTTCTCTAATAATGACACCAAAAGTTGGATGGCAGACAGTGGTGAATGGTGGTATGACAAGAATGTTGCTGCAGGAGAAACAACTGATCCATCTGGCAACACTGACATGATTTCTTCAGCTTTCTGGTTGGTCGGCGCCATAGAGTTCAAGATCACGCGCAGTGATGATCCTCAACACACCGCTCTGTTGCAGACCATAAATAACTGTCTAGGGGGACAGACTTTTAGATCAAAAATAACGAGTTACGGAAATTTCAGAAATGGCGCTGTTTGGGCCAGCAATAGCTGTCAAGAAAGTTGCACTGTTCAATACGATGGTCATTTCACTATAACAAAAGGTTTTTCACAGGCTGGCTGCAGCTCACAGCTCCAAAGTGCTACCAAGATTGGCTTTTGGTGTGACTGGGGCAATGGGGATGGAGCTGTGATAATGATTGGCGGAGGGGGAAATAACTGTGCTCGTGCAGATCATGGGATTGGAGTAACGGAATCTAACCAAGGCTCCTTCGTGTATCATGCTAGTGGTAGTCAAAAAGAGGAGGATTTTGGTGATTCACCTACAGAGTTAACGAAAAATTACTCGTTAAACATGTGGATACGTTGATAACAAAGACTCTACTAAAAACAGCGCTTCATAGCATTTTGATTTATCTTGTGTTGCATAAATTATCCGCTTGGTAACTAAGCCGCTCGTAATTTTAATAAACCTGCTACGAAAAGAATATGAAACCAAGCAATCAATGACAATAATGACATCCTGTTAACAACATCAGAGTGAAGTGGTGTGTTTTGATCCGTTTTTCACAGGTATCGCATTAGCATCATCAAAGATACGTTGATACCAAATCGTATATTGCACGCAAATATCTTTAATTTGGTAAGAATACCCTGGCGCCCAGACTCACAAGAGCCTACTAGAAGCCAAATTATAAGGATTTGTATGGAAACTTATCGTAAGATCGATAAAACGGTTAAATGAACATAAACAGTGATTGTGAATAATGTGTACATACCTCATAAAAGTTGTGTTTGTGTTGTTTTCTTACTTTTTCCTGCCCTATAAACGCCATTTTAGCAAGTTTTGTTGTTGATTTCTCACCTACTAAGAAGAAGACAAGGGAAAACTCGGCTGTCCTACGCTGCCCAACGAAGTAAAAACTCCAAGAATTACCCTCATTCCAGTTCAATCGTTCCAAATTTTTGCTTGAGCATAGACCAAAGATTTTTCTCCCTTGAAAACGTGACGGACAATTTAGTTCCAAACATTGAGCCATGGCTTCAAAAGAACGAGAAACGAGGGCATGGCTCGATGTTTGGAACTAAATTGACGTTTTCAAGAAAGGAAAATCGGAGTAGGTAAGACAACTGGTGAGAAACCAAAAAATCAAAACTTGCCAAAATAGCGTTTATATAGGGCAGGAATCTGCGGTGGCTCACAATTGCCATGTGAAAAACGCAATTCTTTTTCTATTTTAGCGACTTTTTTGGCGACTTTCTACCTTTTTTTGGTAGATACCTGGTGTAACCAAGCGTGCGAGCGCAGACTCTCCTTCCCCGTCTAGCTGGAACCATCAAATAGTGGCTTCACGTAAGCTAAATAAATACAACCAAAGCTTTACATAAGGGTACATAACCTTTACATAAGGGTACAAAGCCATACACAGATATCTAGCCGGATCTCTGTAGACGTTACCGCCAAATGGACCTTTTTGCGTCCAACATTTTTTTCGGCCAAAAGTAGCCATTATAAAAACTAAGAGTGCAACCATTGCTTTTTTCTCCTTTCCTCCCTTTTGGAGCTTATCTACTCCTTTTCACTCAAATGACTGCAAATTTCGTTAGGTTGGTTTTCAAAAACTCGGCTATATGTATTTAGTAAAATCCAACTAGTGGTCTATTATCAATGCTGCGCTCTGATTGGTTGAACTACTACATGTTATAGCCCACTTGTAGCGAAAAGCGCCGGCTTTGAAAACCAAAACAATGGCGGCTGAATCGCGTTTTGCTACTAAAGTTGTTTTGTCTCGATATTTTGAGCAACTAGTTGGACATGAGGAGCCGCATAAAGTCCCTTTACTAATTATCTTGAGTGGCGGTTGCTATGCTCAATTTCCTGTTATAATTTTACCTCCGATCTCGTGCATGTTCAGCAGGGGTCAGATTAGCTGTCATCGGTAGTGATCTTCACAGAGGCGATGAAACAATTCTAAATTTCGCAACTGTCTGTTAATATGGTTAAAACAATACTAGGCGGGGTAAAAACATGTAAATAAAGTCGAGCGCGGTCTTTTCAACTATTCTCCGGGATCGGATCAGCCCGATCAAGCCATCATTGTATGGAGTATATGTGAGTTACTTTTTGCCGTTTCCTGGTCGAGAATTTCTGTGTTGATTCGCGATAAAAGTCGTTTCCCTTAGAAGCGATTGGTATTTGGAAGAACATTTAAACAAATCGGACAGGTTAGGAGAATTCAAGCTTCTCTTCTGAAAACCGGAGATGGCCAGCCTTCCTTCTTTACATTGGTTCAAATGCGAGGCCAATTCAGCCTTAGATCAGTAGGTTTACCTTGCGACACATTAATTCTGGTTTGTATAATGACTTGATTAATGGTAAGACTCCTTAAAGGTAAGCACAGTGTTCGATTTTTTTCCTGTAATTTATTTATTTCTGCTTCGAGCATATCCGCGCCAAAACCTCCTAAATGCCCGCCAAATTTAATGTGGCGCTCCCGATCGTACAGCTCGTGTTTAGGAAGAAACAGGCCCAGCACAACTTCCGCTGGAGGCAATTTTGTGTTACAAAAAGTACCCTAATAAAGAAGTCGAAAAGCTCTATTAATTTCGTGCGACATTTGTTTGATAAACAAAGGAATGTGTTGAAAATTATAGACGTCCGTGTTTTATAATACACATACACACGTAGCGGCCAAATTGCTATATCTCTCATCTTTTTTCAACTGTTTTGCTTGTTGCCGATGTTTAAATGCTTCATCATGATCCAGTGCGATTTATAGTTGTCACTTCATGCTCAGATCTTTGTTTCAATTAATGAGAAAATTATCTTACAGTTAAAACACTCTTTGCACAACAATAAAGCCAGTAATTATCAGAATTATTGCGTAATATTGCGTTGTTGCATGCGTTCTCAACACAGCCGGACGGAGCTCTGCCTATGAAAATAATCGTTTTCCTAGTATCGAATAGGCGAAAATGACTCCCACTAGTAGCAAATTGTGCTACAAAGCCATAAATAAGGGCTATTCCATGTTTAAACCTCATAAAACCTTTTTATTTTGATCAAAAATGAAATAAAACGCGTTAAAATATCAGACGCTCGTGTTACCCATACCCCTACCGACCTACCTAATGTACTTCGCAGAGAGGGGGTTGAGTGTTAAGTTTGCTCGTTATTTGTAAGTCCCTAAATCTAAGTAGCTTTCTTTTTCTTTTAAAAATTTTTACGGAGGAATCGAAATGAGTTTTGGTTGATTGGTTGTGTCCATCGCGGTTCACCCCTATTTGTTTTTTTAATAAAATACGACTGCGCGAACGGTCTCTATTATTTTTCACGAGCCGAGAGCTTTGATATAATTCACCGAAAACAAATTAATGAACATGGTTCAGGGTATTCTGTACGTGCTTTTATGTTGGGTGTGTCGCCTGATTAAAAGCGAGCGATCGGGTGAGTCGCCTTCGCTTAGTGCAAGAAGACTTTGTAAAACGTGTATATTAAATGAATCTTTCTGTAAAAAAAACGAGGCCTTAGGAAAGTTTATAAGGTAAAATAGTCTTGGAAAACGGTTTGCAAAATATATTTTTCTTTTGTTTGGGACCTGCTAAGATTGTATTTCAGCTAGGCGCTTAGAATTCGTAATTGAACTTATTCTTTGGGTGATTCAAAACAAAGCTAAACAACGACTAAAGTTCCGTCTGCACGTGCTCTTCTGGGTGAGTCGCCTGAAGGATCGGGTGTGTCGCCTTCGCTTAGTGCAAGGGAACTTGGTTGGTTACGGCTCGTGAAAAATAATAGAGACCGTTCGTGCAATCGTATTTTATTAAAGAAACAAATAGGCCGGGGGAACCGCGATGGACGCAACCAATCAACCAAGATTCATTTTGATTTCCCCGTAAAAATTTTTTAAAAGAAAAAGAAAGCTACTTAGAAATAGAAATAGAAATTTCGGGGGAGCAGAATTTAAAGCGGGACTATTGCCTTTTTTGAGAAAAGGCCGATGAAGTCTCCTTTTTAAATTCTGCTCCTCAGAGAAAGCTACTGTAAAAACTATTTGAATTTATAGTTAATGTAAATTCTATTAAATTTAAATAGCTGCACTTCGTTCATCTTCGGTAAATAAATAAATATTGATTCTGAGGTATCCCCCATTTGACAATTTGTGCAAAACTCCTCTACACCGCCACAAGTTTTCCAACTGATGCACTGTTTTGGAGCGATTTTCATTCTATCAGGTTCTTTTTTTTAGTTGGGTTCGTCTCATCAGCATTTTAGTAGTGTCTGCTAAAATGAGCGGTTGAAAGATATGTCGGATAAAGCTTCACAGGAGGCCACGAAAGGAGATTCGCACTTCTGCTCAAGTATGGTTTCAAGCTGTCAACGGTCTATGCTTGGCTGAATTTAAATGGCCTTCTGGTCAGATGGGGGACAAATTTTCCCCCATATTTCGGTCGCTAAGGCTTGCGGCTCGCCATGTTTACTAGAGCAATTATTCCTCTCGCCCTCATGGCCTCTGAGTCAATAGCCCATGAGGCCTATTGACTCAGAGCGCATTCGGGCTCGAGGAATAATCATTAAATATCCTTACATCTTGTTCCGAAATAGTTACAAAGGGTAGTGAGAGCAAACTCCAAGAAGCTCTGGATGACCTTTCGAGACAAGCGGGTCTCGATGGGTTCCAACTGAATGAGGCCAAGTGCAAAGAACTTCGAATTGGTTTCTCCAACAGCAACCACGATTTTGAACCCCTAGTCCTAAATGGCAAACCCCTTGAATTAGTCACCAGTGCCAAATTGCTAGGCGTGACCATTAGCCACGATTTAAAGTGGAACATGCACTCCTCTGAACTAATTAGAAAATGTTCCTCTCGTCTCCTATTTTTTACGTCAACTCAAGAGATCCGGAGTGGCACCAAGTGAACTGGTGCAATTCTATGTGACATATATTAGGCCCGTCCTGGAATACGCAGGCCCTGTATTCCATCGTTCTCTACCAAACTACATCAGTGAAGATTTGAACGGATCCAAAGAAGGGCTTTCAGAATCATCTATCCTGACCTGTCATATAGTGTAGCACTAGAAACAGTTGGCCTACCGAAACTTCATGAGAGGAGAGAAAAGATTTCAATCGATCTATTTGACGAGATCGTCTGTAACCCCACCCACAGTCTCCATAGCCTCCTCTCCAAAAGGAAGAGTTGTAAATATGCTTTGAGACGCAAAAGTGATTTCACTCTCCCCCTATGTAAAACCGAGCGTTTGAAGAAAAGTTTTATTTTTAGCCATGTCTATAAGATGTAGATAATTTTTCTTATTTTCTCTTTGTTATCATCAGTATTTGTAAATATCCCGTAATTCAGCCTATGGCTGCAATGGTGTTTATAATAAAGTATCTATCTATCTAACATAACTTTAAAAGCGTTAGAAGATACACCATCTATGACGTCGAGGTGCGTGGCGATGATCTGCGGTAATTATTGTGCACTACTCTTGAGGCACTTTTGTGAGTAAACTGAAGTGCTTGATGATAGGTGGAAACAAAGTCAATTAATTTCCGTTTAGACTTATGTACTGAAAGCTAAATATTGGATTTGCCGCCTAGTGACTTAGCATAGAAACTGAGAGACTGTTCACTACTGCCTGATCAACCTTTAAGCTTAGGAGTTTATAACGTTAAACACATCGTTGTGTTTGACGTTCACATCCCTGCGATGTAAATCATCGTTCCACCATCAAACAAACTTGTTTAAGCTCAGGAAATTTCTTATGAAGGAATCCTTATCAGTTACAGTGCATGCTTTTGTGACATCGAGGCTTTAATTCCTTGCCCTAATTCCTTACTCTTTTGTTCCCCGAAAGAATTATAATGTGTGAAGAAAACAGCCGCACAAATCGTTTCCTGGGCCACCAAGTTTGACCATATGTTACCCTTGTGTTGTTTCCTGGGGGTTGCTTGGCCTTAGGATGGTCTCAATCACAATTGGGATTCAGGCTTTAACTTTAACCTGATTTCCTTTGCTAGATCCTGATACTTTTCAGACCCATCTTAGCTCTGTTGCACTATAGCATCTATTGTGGACAGAACTTTTTTGGTCCCTTGCTGTTTGGCACCAGCAGATGAGGTTACCAAAGTCAGTCTAAAGGTAAAATCCCACAAGATTCTCCAACCTTTAATTCTTAAAATAGATCCTAAAACAAAAACAACGTGCATTCCCTACATCGTCAATGTTTCTAAGGTTTTGTGTAGTTTGGGCACTTCAGCTATGGCTGTGAAAGGCTGTGTATTGCTATGTAGGGCTATTTATGGCTATGTATGGTTGCGTATGGCTGTGCGCATGAAGGGCTGCCCTATGTACATATAGGGCTATGTACCGTTATTAATGGCCATGTATGGCTACGTAAGTATGTATATGGCTCCGTAGAGGTATGTACCGCTATGTAGCGCTATATATCAATGTCAGTGGTACGGCCCTCGCTTAGTTCCAGTCCTATCTAAAATCTCGTAAGTACTATGTCCAAGTCGAGGGCAGTAAGTCGACTACGTGTACCTTAACATGTGGGGTTCTTCAAGGATCGGTCTTGGTCCCCCTACTTTAATTATAATACACCGACATCATTAAGTCTCATAATCTACAGTACCGCTTCTATGCTGACGAAACAATAATATTATATGTCACCTTTAAGACCAACTCTGATGTAGATGCAGGCCTGTCCAGGTCTAGGGTTGAACTAGCCTCCTCCGAAGGCAACTCCGGTTACCCTGACCGTAAGGAGTCTGAGGACGAGAACAATAGAAAAATATGTCGTGGAGTTTCCTGCCAAAAATCGAAGAGTGTGGACCGCGTCCTTCACCCTCGTGGACCAGTGGGGGTTTTCAAATCATTACAAGTTCAGTCCCCTCCGTAAGTACTGCAATCTTGCTTTTTGCACTGTTTATTCGAAATTTTTGCTCTGTTTGAGACCAATTTCGCTGAAAGAAAAACATGAAATTTTTACAGCATCGGTGAAAATATTAGAAATGCTAGCGGCCACCAAGGTGAAAATGAGCGGCAGTCAAAAAAAGCGAACACGAACACATGCGAAATTTCCTCCATAAAATGTGTAACTAAGAATTTTCTGGAAGGTTGACGTTGTAGTCGTGCAAAACAACGGCAAAGAAATGTACACTGAAAAAGTGTGCTGCACGTGCAAAGCAGTTTTTTGCTTATTGTCTTTCTTTTTTTGTTTTCGTTTCCGTCGCCGCTTAGCATTACACTATTTTATATTTTGTTTGAGTAAACTATAAGTATATTAACGAGAGCTTCGCTTTTGGCGTTGGCTAAATCTATTTGATAAGCTTATTAAGTTTTAAATGTTGCTAAGTTTAGTTTTGGTTGTGTGTCAGTAAAACGCGAAGGTCGGGAGTGGGTATATGTTTTTTATAAAGGATGCTGTTGTAGTGTTAGGTTTAGGGTTAGGGTTAGGGTTGACACTAATCCTAACCCTAACCCTAACCCTAACCTTAACCTTGAACCTAACCCTAAAACAGCAGTCTTTAAAAAAAAGATAGACCCCGACCCCGCGTTTTATTGACACCCGTTTTGGTTTTGCATAATTCGATCGCGTAGTACATCAACATGACACAATTTTTTGTAGCTTTCCATAAAGTTTGCTTATTCTTTTATCGTTGTATGACACAAGACCAGCTGGTTTTGTTTTTGCAATCGATTGCCCGCTACATCAACACACATAAGCGTTCATGAGTGTAAGTGTAAAAAAAGATTTAAAGAGGTTCAGGTAAACGGCTTTTGTCTCTCAAAATGCCCCCACTATCCCGTACACCAATTGGATTTGTATGCGCGAGCCAACATGCGCAGAAAGTCATCACCTTGTCGATATTTGGCAGACAGGGCTAAATAACGCACTACGCATGTCCGTGACATCACTTGTTTACTTGTCTAGCCCGTGCGCGAAGCACTCGTGCAAAGTGAACTTCTTGCATCTGAGACCATTTTATCTTCAACTATCTGTTAAACTCGTATTTAATTTGTGAATGCCAACGAAGGAGAAATTCTACGAATACGTTAGAAATGCAACTCATGGAAAGAGATGTTAGCGTAATCCAGGGGTCAAGGAAAATGTTTTTACCGTCCCGGCGAGGTTTTTCATTGTTTTGATGCAGATCGTCGGTAAGTTTGCAGAAAGATGACTGAGAAATTAAAAAAGAGCAATGTGCTGGCGTTTGCGTGACTTTTCTTCGATGGTACGTAAACGATTTACATAAACATTACTTTATTCTGCTTAAGGAGGAGCAAATCTTTGTAATGTAGCCGAGCGATAACAGTTGTTGACCGTTTCTTGGTGGCAAGAAAGCCGGCTTTGAGCGCGATGATATCATCAGACACAAGAAGTCACGAAAGTCAAAAACTTAGTTACAAATCTTAGTGCGATCAAAGAAGCTTTTTCGTGCATATAGCTCTAGCCGGCTTAGAGGCGCTGGTTGAGCTGTAGAATCAGTATTTGTTCGGTTAAGTTTGTTTAAAATTTAATTTGCACCTTTAAGCTTAATAATGAATAAACTTTTAAAATTTAAAGCTGTTGAAGTTTTGAGAAACAATCACAAGTTGGCTCAGCTCTATGTGAGGTTTCGTATTAACTATAAGTTTTCCATTTATGACAGGTTTGAATGAGGCAGAAGAATCAAGGAATGAAGATCTAGAATTCGAAGAGAAAAATAAATGAAAGTTTATAAACAGTCAGATTGTGCTTCTCCCTGTAATGAAGCTTTTTAGAGAACTTCAAGTCATTGATACTTTTACCAATAGGCATCGACTGTATTACTTACCCATTTACTCTTTGCAACATTAATTGTGCCTGTTGTCATATACAAAGATTTATAATAGCTTTTTTGAGCTGAGCTAAGAATGAGTCATAAAGGGAAACAAGTTTGGAAGAAGGAATTGAATTCGAAACCTCAGTGATTGTTTTGTTTTCTTACAGTTCTTATAGTGAAACCAAGCGAGATATAACAAGAGAAATAACCAAGAGACGATCATTCACGGAAAAACAAAGATAAATAAAATGTACCTTTAATGTTGAAACTGATATGATGTCCGGACGATTTCTTAGAACTGATAACATATTGATAGTCTGTACTTTCATTTCTGTTTACGCTTGAAAATATACACATTCGAATGAAAGAGCTGTTTTCGCCTTCGTCCGTGCATCCTCTTTTGTTCATAGCAAAAAACGGAAGAAAAATTACGAAGGTGGAAACGAGAATTCAATAAAGTATGAAATCATCTACCTTTAGTTTAAATGGGAGCCTTGAATATTCAGAAACCACGTTAAAAATCGGGAAAATGTGAGGACGTTTTGAAAATCCTTTTGCAGACGATACTATTTGTAGCATGGACGCTTCGTTCGTGCGTCTTCTTTCGTTCATAGAAAAAAGTAGAAGACAAATTACAAAGGTAGAAACTGGTAGAAACGAGAATTAAATGAAGTATGAAATAATCTACATTATTTTACTTTAAATGGGAAGCTTAAATATTCAGAATCCACCTTAAAAATCGCCAAAATGTAAGGATGTTTTGAAAATCCTTTTGCAAACGATACCAGTTCCAGACCTCTCCCGTCTTTGCACATGCGCACACGTTGTTCAGCTCTGTCTATTTGGCAACACCGCGGCAAAACGTCTACGCATGCGCCAGGTTGAGCATTTCCCGTCACCGGTCACTTTTTCAGTCACACTTTCCAGTCAGATAAAAGTCTCTCTCGCGCTCTCAGCTTCATTCTGTGTGCAGCTTTTGGTTCAGTTGTCCTGCTTCATACTGCTCGTGTTTTTGACTATTTTGTAGTTATTGAAATTGCTTTCATGGATAACCAGACACAGATCACTGAAACAATTAGGCGATTAGATTCAGAAAAGGTAAGGTGATAATAACTTGTGTAATTTCGCTAATTTGAGCGTCAGGTGAACTGATTTTTTGGGGTTCTTCAAATTCTCAGTCTTAATGTCTTAAAAAACCACTTCGAGCTTTATGACTTTATTTGGAAAAAGACAACACACAATCGCTTTGTAGTTATATTTACCAGTGAGTTCCCGGTTTTTTTTAAATGAAGCTCTTCTGAGTAGATTGCCATGAAACACCTTAAGCTTAATTATACTGTTGAGGTTGGCAGCAAGTTGACAACTCTATTTATTTATTTAAATTTTTCATTCTCAGAATCAGACAGCGAAAGTTGGTTCGATGGCTTTTAGAAGTCGAAATTTTTATGCCAGGTATTTAGCAGCTGGAAGTTTCGTGTTCGCAGGAGATGCAGCCGAGCCGAACAGTCTGAAATTATTGAAGTCTTCAACCAAAGAACAACCATGTAAAAGAATTAATAAGAAATAAAATAAGCATTTTCTTGAATGAACGTACGATTTTTAGCATGTTTAGTTTCCAGGCCAAGATTATTCAATAGACGGAAAGCGCCGGGTATTCGAGACGGCAGTCATCACAGTCGAGGTTGTTATTAAATCCCGCCCATCCTTTTTTTGAGTTCTTGTTTTCTCTGATTGAACGGACTAAACTTTTATTTCCTGGTTCTAGTGTTAATGATGATAATGACGTCCTTTTTTGGTTTCTTTCATAAGTATTGCTATTCTTTTCTTAGTTATAGCCTTCTCCCCGAAATTAACTTATGCCAAACCAGTAGCATGCAAGAAAGGCAGTAAAAACAAATTCGTCATGTCGAGCGCTAGCGACGTACAAACTTCAAACATCATTTTCACCGTTGGTGCAACCAGATAACCATGTGGTGCAAAAGTTTGACACTAGAAAAATATATAAGCTATCGAATGAAGTGATTTTTTTCGCCCCCTTTT
>NC_133208.1:10460568-10515568 GCF_958299795.1 Porites lutea | reverse complement strand
GACGCAGATTTTAGAACATTTATTCAGTACTCTGACTTCGTGAAGTTTCAAACCGGTGCCATTTCAGTCTAGAAATTGTTCAGTTCAGTGAACTGCAGCGAAAGGGTGCCTGGTTAAGGCTTACATAACAAATGAACTATTTAGCAAAACACTACTTTTTTCGCGGTCCGATAAACGACACGCCGTGATTTCGCATGGAATAGACAGCAAACTGAATGAAGCAGATCACACACTTTAGCGGCACTGATATGACTATCCACAACCATTCAACCACGCATAATCTTCTCATCGAACAACTCATCATCTGCGAGCCCTATGAGGAGATGTGCGGACCATATTTCTCAAGTTTTATTGAAAGAAATTTCTCGAGAATGCGAATTGTCGCACGCGTGTTTGCGAAACTAATTATTACCTGTTAGTCACGCGATTTTGGACTATCTGCCAGACGGTTAACCATTTCAAAGCTTCATAAAAACTAAAATAAAAATGGAGAAAATATAAAGTTTATCATGTTAAAACAGAGAACGTGTGTAGTTTAGAAAGTGAACTTTTTAGGCCGAAAATTTTTCTTTTCCTTTTGGCTAACAAACTATTTGGTGGTTTACCGTGTTATAACAAGTAATCTATGTTGACATTTTTTATCTTGGAAAATGGTTAACCGTCAGTTAAACCGTAAAAGATCAGATAACAGAAAGCTTTAGCAAAACGTACGTAGAAAAACTAGACAGTACTAGCAAAGGTATACCTCCATCGAAAGACCCAAAAATGATCTTTCACATAGCAATATTTTGCAATAGAATGGTTCACCGTGTGGTTGACCGTCATAATAATAGCACATGCGAAATAACACGTGATACGTCGCTGTGTACCCCGAATCTTGAAAATTTATTTTGGTTAACAACTCCAGTGTACCAATTCGGCGAGATCTATACTGCAAGAACAACTTCCTCAAGGCGGCACATTTACTTGTTCTTCTCCTCTTATAAGATGGAAGAACGTAAATAATTAATTAATCTGTGACACTTAAGCTGGGTCCGTTGCCGACGATTCTTCTCTTCTTTCCTCCCAATGTTATTAAGGAATAGGTTTTTGAGCTGAGTGGACCCATTTTCGAGGCCAACATTTGGGGAAAAGAAGGGAAGAACGTTGATCATTGGGTGTGGGTGCCAATAAGACCATTGACCCAGGTTGTAATGTCATAGGCGCGCACTAATTTCAAATAACTGTCACTTGTGTTAAAGAGAGAATTGTGGGTAAGGACGAAAAAAGGCCGAAAAATTGGAAGGGGGCGGGTAAGATAGTAATTCTGTCTACATCCACTTCTACACAAATCCCTAACTACAAAACAAGCCGAAAAAAAAAAGAAAGAAAGAAGCAAACAACACAGTAAACAAGCAGTATTAGACAGGGGAAGTTGAGAAGAATTACAAAATGTTTGCTAACCCGGTTTTCATAACTCCAGGTAGATATCTGAATTGAATAAGTGCCTTAAGTCCAAGTATGTTGTTTGCAAAGCAGAATTAAATAGAATCGAGTCTCTTTAAAGTTGCAAACACTTTTCAGACGATCACGTTTCTCGGTTTTGCCCGGATATTTCAATGTCACATAGTAGCCTGTCATCACTCTACAATGCCTTAGAGCACATGTGAAGAATATGAGGATGATTATACCTAGAAAAGTGCTTTATTTTACCAAATGAGCTCGCCGACAAAAAAAATGCTTATATGAGAGAATCGTGAGAGACATTTCACTGATCTTTAACGAATTTAGAGTTGCTCTTTTGTCATTTCTGTGCAATTATCTCAATTGCATAAGTGCCTGAAGTCCAAGTACGTATTTTGCAAAGCATAGAAAAGCAGAACTAAGAGGAATCGAGTCACGTTAAAGTTGAAAACACTTTTCAGGCAATAGTTCTGCGTTTTGCCTGATATTTCGATGTCAAATAGTAGCCTGTCATCACTCTACAATACCTTAGAGCACATGCGAAGAATATGAGGATGATTATACCTAGAAAAGTGCTTTATATTACCAAATGAGCTCGCCGACAAAGAACATGCAAAGAACATGCGTGTCATTTCTGTGCAATTAATTCATTGACCTTTTAAACCTCAGCGTGTCCTTTGTAAGTGATGATGAATATGATTCAAGCAAGGGAAAGAACACAGATGGCATTCCTTAAACAAGAGAGAATGTGACTTTCAAAGAAATAAAACACCGTGGTTGATTTAGTCAAAATGTTTCGGAACGTAAGACTTTGCTTTACAATGTACCGTGTTTTGAAGCCGCCCAGGAAACTTTCAGTTTCTTTGCTATCAACTCTGAAAACAACCTCTCTGTCTATCGCAGTTTTAAGCTTGGTGGCAACATGACGGCTTTTCTTATTTGATTAACAGGATATAAGAAAGAAGACATACTACGTACACACTCGTCATTATTAGTGCATCGTGCTGGAAGCATACGATTAAGTAGAAGTATTTTTTGCAGTGATGATCTAAGTGTTACAGACCACGCTTGCATCCTCGCCGTGGCCACAGTTTTCTTTTCCCCATCCAGCATGCGCACAGTCAAGCAGTGAATCTTCCCCTCCATGACATGCGACGTTATCCATCCAGATAGGGTCAGTTCCCTGACCATATCGCGCGCAGCATGGTGCCGAAGACGCACTGCGGAAACCAAGCTGACGGCACACCACGTCAGCATCTTTGATATCCCAAGAATCATCACACACTGTGCCCCATTGCCCGCGGTGAAAAACTTCAACGCGGCCATAGTCGGGTCCACCACCAGCCAAACGAACCAAACCTAGAAAATTTGCAATTTGTAAATAAAACTATTCACAAAAGAATATGAGTCGTTAAGAACTGGAGTTTCTTTTCTTGTGCTAAAGCTGCACGTCAATGAATGCTTGCACGCTGGGCGATTTTCGCCATTAAACAGTGTTCTGTGGAAGAATGTTGCACTTTTTTAACTAATTCTATTTTTCGTTCTTTGAACATTTCATAACAAGATAAGTAGATGGCAGACTGACTGCCCAGAGACAAAACGATGCAAACGTAAGAAAGAAGGAAAAATTAAATTCCATTATTATTTATTTAAAATATTTCCCTGTTTCTGGTTTGTTCAAATACCCCTGCTAATTCAAGGGTGGCGCAGTGGTGAGAGCACTCGCCTCCCACCAATGTGCCCCGGGTTCAAATCCCGGCGTCGACACCATATGTGGGTTGAGTTTGTTGTTGGTTCTCTCCCTTGCTCCGAGAGGTTTTTCTCTGGGTACTCCGGTTTTCCCCTCTCCTCAAAAACCAACACTTCCAAATTCCAATTCGATCTGGAACGCACGTACAATTTTATTTAATTTACAAATTTTAATTCTTCATAACCAGTTAGCATCACCAAATTTGGAAGACGTTTGGGATATGTGGAAAATAACGTCAATAGTATATCCTAAATTCGCCATTTGCACATCTCCCTTAATACACCTTGCTTGCCCCCCGCCCCCGCCTCAAATTTTGCATAACCTTTGTTTTTCATTTCTCCTGGGTATTACAGTCGTCCCAAGAGAAATTGAAGACAATGGATATGCACATTTTCTACCTTTTTTCAGGGGAGGGGAGGGGGTGCAACCAAGGTGTATTTGGGAGATGTAAAAATGGCGAATGCAGAAATTTGAACGGCAACCGATTAGCCCTGAAGCCGAGGTCACGTTTCGCGTGGTAGAAATAGCGGTACTACTGCTTCAACATATAGTAGGAAGAGAAAGAAGACAACTCAACGGACGACATCTTCTATTTGAAAAAATATATCTGTAGAACGAAACGTCACTTCATCTCTTGAAGTTTCCGAAAACCAGGCCATTGAAGATGGGTAAAGATGTTTTACCTGGTTTTTAGGGTGGCTCGACCCAGTATTTTTGCAGGTACCCCTTCCATTTTCGAATCTTTTAGACTTAAACAAAATTGGTAAACCATTATAACACATGTATAGATTAAACTTCATCATGATATTATTTTTGTGCGCTCGCAATAAACATCGCGTGACAATGACGTCACAATAGTTTTCGCTCTAAATCGAATTGCAGCCCTTATCGACGTTTTCTAAAGAAATGCTTGACCGTACCTATACTTTGGGTACTTGTCTTTTGTTGTACGAAGTTTCACAAAAATTTATGAGAGCAATTTTGAGATATCTTGGAATTTCTATAAAAAGACATAATTTATGCATGAACTGAAGACTAGACTTGATGCAGACAAATTTGCTACCTTTGGATGATTCCGAAATGTTTTTATCACTCATTCGTTTTGTAAATTACACTTATACACTCTTTAACTGGCTTCACGCAAGTAGACTGTCGAAAAACACGAAAACATGTAAATCAAGGTAAAACGCAACGCAGAGCTCTTTTTGTAATTTCAAAGGCTACTTTCACGAAAACAGCGATTAAACCAAAATTCATGAATAAACTTTCTGTAAAAATTTTCAGTGCTACAATCTATCAGTGTTCTATAAGACCTCCGAATTTCGTGTCCATTGAAAATTTTTAAAGTTGTCCATCGTAGGTTCAAAATTGAGCAAATAGAGAGCTTTAGATTCTGAGACGAGGACGACTACGAGTACAAGATTTTCTCAATACTGGGTATTGCTCACGCGTGAACCAGCGTCATTTTGGCGGGAAGACGTGATAGCCGTCGTCAATCTACAACGAGTTTTAGTGGCGAGAACAAATTATCAAGTGAAAGATGTTTTATCATTTTGCTATCAGGAGAGGGCTTAACCTTCACTATAAATAACCGCATTTAGCTTTTGTGGTGAAAAAAAATAAAATGAAGCTTTCCGGGTTGTCTATTTTTTGAGAACACGCGCAACTTTAGGTTAAATCTCAAACTCGCTCTCGTTCCCGTCCTCAAATCTAAAGCTCTCTAATATTGAAGCGATGTCATAGACCTGGCTACGTTTTTGCACTGGGATTTCCTGTTGTCTCAAGTCTAGCGCAACATCAAATTTTCCACGCAGTACGCGAGAACTCACCCCCCTTGGTTGCCCCTCACCACCCCCCTCCCGTCCCCAATCTTGAGACAACAGGAAATCTCAGAGCAAAAACATATCCTGGTCTATGACATTGCTTCAGTATTTGTTCAATTTTGCGCCTACGATAGCTCAAAAATTTTAACGAAACTCGGAGGTTTTATACAACACTGATCGATTATAGCACTGAATTTTTTTAAAGAAATCTATTGAAGAATTTTAGTTTAATCGCTGTTTCCTGAAAGTAGCATTTGAAATTACAAAAAGAGCCCAGCATTTCCTTTGCTATTGTCTCAAGACTGGGGACGGGAGGGGGGTGGTGAGGGGCAACCAAGGGTGGTGAATTCTCGCGTACTGCATGGAAAATTTGATGTTGTGCTAGACTTGAGACAATAGGAAATCCCAGAGCAAAAACATAGCCTGGTCTATGACATCGCTTCAGTATTTGTTCAATTTTGCGCCTACGATAGACAGCTTTAAAAATTTTAACGAAACTCGGAGGTTTTATACAACACTGATCGATTGTAGCACTGAACTTTTTTAGAGAAATCTATTGACGAATTTTAGTTTAATCGCTGTTTCCTGAAAGTAGCATTTGAAATTACAAAAAGAGCTCAGCATTTCGTTTTACCTAGCCTGAATTTCATCCGATTACTTCGAGTCGTTATTACTCCCTCAGTAACGTTTAAATCGACCGGCCGTTAATGGCGTCCAGTGACGTCACTACTCCTTTACTTTAATTATGCAAAAAGTTAGACACGATTTTCAAGTGGCAAACCAAGAAATACCGTAATTTGGAAATGACTAAGGTAATTCATGTATAACGTTCAAACTATCAACTGCATACTGTAATCTGAAGCGGTTGTAATTCCATAATCAAACTCGGGCGCAGTCACGCAATGAAATAAATACACTGACAAGGAACACTTAGTTCAAAAACTCAACGATTTGCTTTAATTGAAAAGAAGCTATTTGGTCCTTAACGAAAAAAAGAAAACTAGGAAACAAGAAAGAAAAGCTAACAGAATCATTACTCTTGACGGTGAAAATAGCTAGAAGGTCGTTGTCGCTCTCTTGGGTGCCTTCAGTTTCAACGCCATTCTCAGAAGCCACTTCCTCCTCCTCCTCCTCCTCCTGATTTTCAATATCCGATGAACTCTCCTCATTATTACTCTCATTATCGGAAGTATTTTCTACATTTCGGTAGCCTTTTTCCTTTTCTATTAAATCACTTAACAACTTTTTGTTCTTGATTGAACCTTTATCAAGAGACTATAAAGGGGACAGAGAGGGCATCCCCCATATACACCCTATTCCATAGGTAATTCGTCTCGAGTTATTTTTAACACCACAGATCTCAAGGGGGATTAGACAACAGCCAATCACATAGCGCGAATGAGTTCCGCGTTGATGACCCACGCTGAGAGCCACGCGTCCTTCACGAAATGACCCAGATCAAAATGGGGGAAGACGCGGAGAGCGATTTTGCTATTCCTTTTGTCGACGAAAACGGCTACAGCGAGATTTCTGCGAAAGCTGTCTCAGCGAAACCGAAATTAAAAAAGAATCGCCCTTCCTCTCTTGTATAGAGCTAACAGTAGAGCAGGGAAATCCTTAACACACTGAATATTCTCTCAGGATCATTTATAATTTTACAGTTTGAAGAGAGCAATTTCTGGTTTGATGTTTATTTTTTTCAGTCTTTATAGCGATTATTCCTACCCACTTACTTTGTCAATTGTAGGCGAACCCTCCTAAAGCTGAATTTCAAGGGACCATATTCAAGCTCAGAAAGAGAAATAGAATTTCGTCGTTGCTTATTTACGTCCTCCATAAAACGCGAAATTAGGCATTTTCACGTCGTAGTCGTGCAAAAACGGGAAAGAACTAAAAAAAAAAAACTTTATAGGAATAAAACCATCGCCCTCTTGTACAAGGATTCGCTTCTTTGTTTTGTAAGGGACATTTGTTTCTGCTAGGTTTACTAGAGCATCCTTATATGGCAACACGTCTCGCTTATTTTCTTCGGGGATAACAATGTATTCCTTAAGTATATTGTATAAGACTTGGACTAATGAATGTAGTTGTTGTGGACTGGCTGTCTGTAAAAGAAACTGTCGCTGATGAGCTGGACAAACAGCTAAGAATTGAAGAAAACCACGATTATTCTTGACAACTTGAGACATTGCGACAAACTGAACTTATGATAGTAGTTTGCAGTCTTGTATTGACTGTCGTGGAGAAAAACAATGGAAATGTGGTGGCGGTGGTGGTGGTAGTGATTGTGGAGGGAAAACAATAGAAATGTGGTGGCGGTGGTGGTGGAAGGAAAACAATAGAAATGTGGTGGCGGTGGTGGTGGAAGGAAAACAATAGAAATGTGGTGGCGGTGGTGGAGGGAAAACAATAGGGAACTTAAGATAGAGACGTTTTCGGGGCGACGGCAACTTCAACCGGACGTGACATCATCATTTGTTGGATATTGCGCATGCTCGTGCTCATCACCTTGCCGTCGTGGTCCCGTCGGCGACGTGAAACTGGTCTGTTTGGCGTTGTGGCGAAAACGTGAGTATTTAACTTTCATTTCAATCAGGTTTGTTGCGTTTAGCAACCAACATTTTGCAGATTATCGTTCTTAAATTGTCCTTGTTTTCTTTGAGGCACATTTCAAGCTCGATTTCCAAGCTCTGTTATCTAAACTTACATCTTTGAATGTTTCTATGTTTTCATGTCACAGGGTCAAGATCCAACTTGGCAAACAGCCAACCGTAAGTGAGCTTGACATTGGACAAAATTTTTCCCACGAGCCAGATAAAAGTATCCAGACAAAAAATATGAGCTCCGATATTTCAATTGTGTGTTTTTAGTTCGCTCTTTTCGTTAGAATATCGTATAAATGAAACGCATTGAAAATTATATAGAATAGTAGGTAATACCATGTACTAACTCGGCGTGGGAATACTAAAATAAAGTTGTTGCCGTTGTTGTTGTTGTTGCATGCAAGTATTTCCCGGGAATTATTTCAATACCAAACTAAGAATACGGTTCCTTGGTAGCATTTTAATGTTCCTGTAATTTGCAAGGCTTCGGCAAGCCTGTGGAGATCATTTTTTTTCAACACGAAATTCTGCCTTGAACTCAGCTGCATCCCGCATGTTTTTTAGCGTGAACGGATCGTAACTGTCCCGAGGAAAATCGGGATTTTTGAACTCATAATTTTCCCACAAAACGAGAAACTCTTCATCCGATACATGTTGTCTGCATAGCAAATATTTATTCTCTTAATTCTTTATGTGAAGCCATATTTTTCTCTTCGGTATTCTTCTAATTAAAGGCGCCGTCCTTCTGAGTTCACTGCGATCTTAATGTTCTATTTTTGACCGGGAGCGACGGCTGCCTTAGTTCCAGGCTTTCTCTGCCAGTCCGGTCGCCGTCGCCCCGAAAACGTCTCCATATTAAGTTCCCTAATAGACATGTGGTGACGGTGGTGGTGGTGGTGGTGGTGGAGGGAAAACTATTGAATTTTATAGCCTTCAAAACTATATCACTGCGCATTATGCAAGCATTTTCTCAGTCTACATTCTGCTCCTGAGGAGCTGACATGAGTTGGTTCTGTTCCGTTTGCGAAAAATCATTTAGTAGAAAGGATAGCATGCAAAGGCACGTGATGTCTAAACACCACAAATGTTGGTCTCACACCATTTCAAACAGTTCCGTTTTCACAAAAATGTCAACGGTTTCGATTCGAGCATCCAATTACCTCCATGATTGCCGGAATGACCGGCTCAGGAAAAACGGCCTGGGTTCGATCTCTATTGCAACAAGCTTCAAAGACAATTTACCCTCCCCCGGAGAGGATCGTTTGATGTTATTCACAATGGCAGCCAGCGTATACACAAATGTTAGTCGCCATGCCACACATTAAATTCGTCAAGGGAATTCCTACGGCTTTGGCGCAGGATTCCTATTTTGATGTGAACAAACGGAATCTGATCGTGTTTGATGATCAGATGATTGACGCCAGTAAAGACAAGCGGATTGTGAACCTTTTTACCCGTGGTTCTCATCATCGCAATCTGAGCGCGATTTATATCGTGCAGAATCTATTTCATCATCAAGTAGCCGCAGCATAAGCCTAAACAGCCATTATTTGGTGTAATTCAAGAATCCACGAGACAAATTGCAAATCCTGACTCTGGCAAAGCAAATGTATCCCGGGCAGACTGATTTCTTTTTAAATCAGTACGAAAAGGCTGTAAAAAGACCTTTTGGTTATCTTCTGATTGATCTGAAAACTTCTACCCAAGATAATTGTCGGTTGCGAACAAACGTCCTGCCCAGTGAAAAAGGCCTTAACCAAGCAGGGTTTCAAGAACATATTCATCAAGAGCTTCTAAAATATCTGAAGCAGCAAACTCTTTCGCCTGTCCCGCTTCTTCCAGCTATGCAAGAAATGCAAGGCAACATGGATGACGTGCTTTCTCGAAACGATCGTCGGGACGATGAAAAAGCTAAGCGATACTTTCAGTTGCAAAACACATACCTGGCTTTTAAAGAACAATTAAATACAAGAACACGACCGGAAGAAATAATCAGCACTGTTCCAGACTTAACATCAAGGACACAAGATTCTTCGACAGCAACGACAGCATTCTCCACTCCCCTTAACCCCTTTAATGAAACACCTGAATTTACACAAGCGGCTATCTCTCAAAAACCTGACAAAGAAAGCCTCACCCCTCCACCACCCTTAAATCCTGCTCTCCTGACCCCTCCTCCCACAGTAGATACCCCATCACAGCAAGGCCCGAAGCGCAAAAGGCGTCGAATTCAATTTGTAAACTATTTGGATAATCATAAAGCTCATGCCAAACAGCTGAAGAAACGTCGGCATAAGAAATTCAAACCTTTCAAGTACTCCATGGGCGAAGAAAATTACAAATCGCTGTGTATTTGACTCTTTTTGTCACCGGATTTCAATAAAGATTTTAAAACTGTATCTCGAGTCTTGTCAATTTATCTGTCGCGTGTTTTAAATTGATCCTTGTTAAGTTATTAATTGTTTGTGCTTTTACAATAATAAGTCAAGGTACTCCCTTGGGTCTAGCTGTAGAGATGAGCTAATTTGTATTCAACTTTGGGCTTGTTAACCCGCATAATTAACTGACTAACGCTAACGGCGCTTGAATTGACAAGACCATAAGCTCACCAAGCGCTGAGTTTCCTCCAGATAGAACGGAGAAAATGCTTTTGTAATGGTGAGTCAAAATTGAAGTAGAGAGTTTTCAGCTCCACTCTGTGTATGTGTGTGTGTGTGTGTGTTTTGTTTATATATCCGATTTTTAGCGCTAAACAAGAAGACATGTGTTGCTAGGCGATCGCACCTCTTATTCCTATTTTTATAAATAGACTTTCCACTCATTAGGAACAAGAATGGGGTTTATTTAAGAACCAAAAGAGTTAGGGTTTACTTTAGAACCACCTGTTGTTTTCTATAGAATTTTCATACCCTGTGTAATACTTTCTACAGAGTCCAATAAACAAAGATTGATATTTTTGCTTGACAGGCAGTTTTTCGCTTCGCTGAGCTTCGACCTCGTTTTCATGTTTTGCCCGAAAAATTAGTACGATTTCGCATTCGCTTAACCTCCTTTTCCCTTCTTTTGAAGTAACGATTTTTCAGTTAACCTCCGTGTCTTGGTTTTGTTTATCAACGATTTTTAGTAAAAATAATTTAATGATCAAAGATTTTTCATTTAGTATAATCTGCAAAGATAACACGTTCAAAATTTGCCCGCTTTTATTTTGCACACTTAACCGTTTCTACCATATTCAATTAGAAGACTATAGCAAGCAATATCTAATCAGAAGACTATAGCAAATAGCTAATTATATAGAAATCACTTTTCTGTTTATAGATTAGGATCTCAACATTTTTTGATGACGTCAACTCTAGGAAATTGTGACGTCACTTGCTCCTTGCCAGCTACAAATAAACTATGACATCATCCTATCTATATGACATGAATGACGTCAGCCAGCTAAAAATAAACTATGACATCATCCTATCTTAATGAAATGCATGACGTCATCGGCATTAATTTAAACTATGACATCATCCTATCTTAATGAGATGTATGACGTCACCGGCGTTAATGTATTCCCCCGCAAGTTAATGAAATTCCCCCGCAAAGAAAAGGTTAATTCGGTGCCTTATCCACTACTGCCGTTTTTGCCGGTCGACTCAGACGTTGCTGAGAGGAGAAAACGACTCGAAGCAATCGAATGAAATTCAGGCTACGTTTTACCCTGATTTACAGGGCAAGTGTACTTGCGTTTAGCCGGTAGTAGAGTGTATGAGGGTTATTTAAATATGTGACCCCCCACAGGATTTTAATGCTAAAGGTGAAAGCACGCGCACGACACGCTTTCACTTTAAAACAAAAGAATTTATTTTAACACGCTTTAGCACGCTTGCAATCTTGCCTCATTAGCAATTTCTTTTGTTTCAGAGGACACGCTTGAGACAATTAAGCGTGAGCAAGTCGAACAAAAGAGCGTGTTAAAGTTTTCAAACAAAAGCTCCGTGCGAAAAAGCACAACACGCTTTCAAAGTGCGCAAAAGCACGCAAGGCGTGTTATCTATAAGCTAAATAAATTTCCTCTACAAAAAGGAACCGTAAATGATTATGAACGGCACCCTTTCTGGTAACTATCGAGAAAGAAAAAGTTATACCTCAGCGATCGCAGCGATAGTATCTGATTGAAAAAACGTTGTCGCTTGAAAAGTATAAACAGTTAACGGTGTGACCTACTGGATTTATGGGTAGAACTATATTAGCATTGCAAAATCAAAGTTCTTTCCAGAAATGTTTACTGACGAAGCTGTGCAAAGGTTATCTTAACTTTCCTTAATTTAAAAAACATTTGCAATTTTCTCAGAAACAGTGATCTTTTGGACTTAAGACACTTTCTTGCCGATCGCAGCAATCGCGATTGCAAGGATCGTAGTGATCAAATGAAAGCCAGCCTGCTTTTCTAGATGTACCAAAATTCCAAAATGGTTTCAACGTTGCTTAATTGATCCGGCCGACAATAACACAATGCTTCAGCATTATTTTCCCGAAAAATTTAGCTTCCAATTGAAAGTTTTAGGAAAGTGAGAATTTTATCGTATTTTCGGTTCCGAAAATTTTAGGATTCCTTAATTCTCTACGAAATATAGCTTAACTTGGGGAATGAAATGGAAAAAAATAAACTCCATAAAATCGTAAGGAATTTATTAGATAACCTTCGAAAATTGTACATGCATGGAACGGTCATCTAGAAATGTTTAGCCTTCCTCAACCTATAGAAAATTCTAGGCAGTTTTTGTTTCTCCGATTAATTACCTTCGTTCGACTCAGCATGGCTTAAAGAAATATATTAAACTAATTTATTCAACTTCATTTCTCTGTGCATTACTGCATTACTGCAAATTGTGATCTTAAGATTTTGTTACGTGAAAATACTTGGCTATAAGACGCACCCCAATTTTAGCACTAACTTGCCACCCAAAGACAGATTTTTCTTGAAAAAACCGTGCGCCTTATAACCGAATAACTACGGTAATAAATATTCCGGTGGCATAACTATAATTTTCAGGCGAAATAACTTCAGTGCCTCGCATGCGATGGCAGGCCTCTTTGCGATTCCGGTCAACAGCCGACAGCCGGAGGAATTGGTTTACTCTGATCTCGCGTTAATTCCAGGCTAGACCACCATTAAGTCGTGATTTTCAAATGGCCACGGTTACTATCAAATTCCAAAACAGTCTCAATTGGTGTATTTGATATACTTCGACCAGTTATCAATGCTGATTAAATCCGCTGAAAACCCAAGCCATTTCTATCATCTTAGCAGTTTTAGTAATCAAGCGTGTTCAGCGTGTCTTACCCAAATTGCACGCTAACCGTGCTATAATTCGCACACTTACCGTGACATATGGCACGCTACAAAAAAACAAAAGGTCTAGCGTGTTAAATTTGCCAAAACAAAGGCAAGTGTGTCCGTCTTTGTTTTTTCAATTTAATATGCGCATATCCGTGATCTACGGCACGCTAAGCGTGTCGTGCAAGCGTGTCGTGCGCGTGCTTTCACCTTTAGCATCAAATTCCTGTGGAGGGTCACATATCAGTGAGTGATAAAAACCTTTTGGAAACATCCAGTCTTTAGTTTATGCATAATTTATACCTTTTTGTAGAAGTTCCAAGATATCTCGAAATTTCTCTTATAGATTTTTGTGAAATTCACACAACAAGGGACAAGCACCCGAAGTATACAGAGGTGGCGTGAAACGTCAAGCGTTTCTAAAGAAAGTGTCGATAGACCTTGTCACGGGTTTCGACGCCATCTTGACGAGTAGGCAAACGCGTGAGAAATTACAGTGTTTGTATGAGAATCTAATGTCGAATAATTTCCGTAAAACGGCTGTTCTGAAAAAAATATCAATTGTAAACTAAAGCTACAAGGCAAAGGATTGTCCTAAAAAATTTTGGGGGCGTACCTGTGCTTAAATTTCTCCAGAGGCTTGCTTTAGATTTTCCATATATTTGTCTGTAATTTTCCCGGGACTTTCTTACAGACAAATGTATAGAAAATTTTAAAAAGTGGTTCTAGGTCTTCTAGTGCATGTAACGCCCTCTAATTTTTTCAGGAGAATCCTTAGGAGTGAAGCTTTAGTTTACAAGTCATATTTTTTTCAGAACAGCCGTTCCACGGAAATTATTCGACATTAGATTCTCATACAAACACTGTAATTTCTCACGCGTTTGCCTACTCGTCAAGATGGCGTCGAAAACCGTGATAAGGTCTATTAGGGCTGCAATTCGATTTAGAGCTAAAACTATTGTGACGTCATTGTCACGCGATATTTATTCCAATCGCCCCAGAAACAATATCAAAATAAAGAGCAGTCTATGTCTAAAACATGTGTTATAATGGTTTTACCAATAAAGTTAAATTTGTTTAAGTCTAAGAGATTCGAAGATGGAAGGTGAACCTACAAAAATTCTGGGCCGAGCCTGCCTTAATTAAGCTAGGGATTATTTTGAAACAATTATTGGATTCGGCTTCCAAATGATCTATTAAAAGAATTATGGAGATTGGGGAGGGTCACACTCTCCAAGATCTCCATAATTCTTCAGATCCCACTCAGCCTCATCCAGTAATTGCTAAATCTACAAATTTGCCCCATATTAGCCCAACCTACAATTGTGCGATAACAACTTACCAGGTTTCTGCAGAATTCCCTTGACTTGAAAATAGTATCTGTTAGGATCAGGCTCTAGATCATCCCATCTGAGTACTTTAGAACAGTTGTTAAGCTCACATAAATTTTGTGACATAAGAAAATTGAAGCTTTGACATCTGATGTGATGAATGCACGCTTCATAGCATTCAAACGGTTTCGTTTCTTTTATCTTCTGAAAGCTGAACCCCCTGAGCATTTTTCCAGGAATGGAATCCTGGCCTCTACACTGCTGAGTCTTTACATTGCAGACCTTTAGGCTCAGCAGAATTGCAGTTACGACAGCAAATATCTTTACTGAGAGCATGTTGTGTTCCTTTTGCTCAGTTCACCGCTCAAAGTGTGTACAGTAAGCAAAATCTTGCCCACCTCCTATTTGCAAACTGAAAAAAATTATTATTGCTTGAGTTCTGTTTGAAAAATTCTTAGATTCGTCACTCAGTCAGTATTTTGACATAATGTGCGAGTTACTGTTCAGTCGCTAAATGTAAGGGAATCCAGATCCGGGAACTGATTTAGTTTAATGTGCAATCTAGAATCTGGAAAATTCTTTCCCATGTGGAACTGATCCGAATGGACTTTGAAGTCTGGAATACAGCTCAAGGCATATCCGGAATCACTGTAACAACTGGAATTCAAAATCCAAGTTCCATTGACAAAGAATCCGATAACCAGCACCTGACATACGGAATCCCTGGCGTTGAACTGATCCAGAATCTAAAACTGTCTTAGATTCCCTTACATGGGGCGATTTTGGTAAAAACACTTCGAATGTTTGGCTAATATTATCACAAAGTGCAAGTTCTCCTTTTCTGCAGCAAAACGTCAAAATGGGTCAATTAAAAAAAAAGCGTTAAGACTAATATACCGAAAAATAACATTCATGCGTGAACACATTATTCCTATATTTAAGCCTTAAAAAACAGGGGAAATTCTGATGCTACGATAAGTTGTTTTTGAAATTTTCCTTCTTTTTACCTCGAAATTTTAAAAAACCTTTAGAAGTCTTTTCCATTTGAAAACGTGATTACAAATTCCTGTCTTTATCGTACTGGGCGGTTTTTTTCAATGCCTCCTTGAAAAGAAGCTAAAAGATGGCAGGATGAGTCACTTTCGAGGTTTCCCTTCACTTTATTACATGAAAATTCAAACGTTTGTTAAGTGTTTTCTCTCCCAAAATGTTGTAATTGCAATTCTCTTCCTGCAGGTAAAAAGTCATTCCTTGCAAGAAATAAATATGCTCACCCCGTCAAATCGATCAATAGATCGATTCAATAGATCACCTGTCAAATACAAATTATTCACTGGGAGAGGCAGAAGGGCTTCAAATGCAATGTCCGACAGAAACAAAACTAAAACTTTATTTGCTTTACGAGTTTAAAGAAACAGAAAATTACTGCAATATAACAGTATTAAAACACCAAAAGTAACCCCGACACGTCTTATAAGCGTGGAAAGACAATAACTTTTGGAATTTGCGTTGTGGAAGTGTCTCAGTTAAGCAATAGACCACACTTTCTATGGGTGGGTGTTGGGAGAACACGAGAAAAGTTTGTAATTGACGAGCCCGGGAGGCGAGTGATTTATATAACCTTTTCGACACTCCAAGTGGGCTAGCACGCTGGCAAACCCACAAAAAGTGTGATCTATTGCTTTTATAAAATAAATGTAAGTAAAACGGAGTGTTAAAGGCAAACAAACTGGTTTTATTCCGTGATCAAGTCGTGTCCTCTCATAAGCCAATCATGAAACTCCGTTCAGTCAAACAAAAATTGGCAGGACTTAATACAGATGTAAAAGATTGAAAAGTCAAACGGTACGCCAAGTCTGTATTTTGTTGAGCCGTAATTTCGTGTTGACAGGCGCAACTGGTAGCTATTGTAATGGAGGACTTCATTCACTTTTTACAAGCTGCAGGGGTTTGAGATCTGTTTTCTAAACTCTTTCATGATCAAGAATTACTGCGGTAACGGCGTGGCTGTTTTTGAGAAGTTGTCGCATGTATGTAAGTAAAGCGATCATGATCAATGGTAATATGTCAGTGGTAGTTCTAGATTTGGAGGCAGGTTTCTTTGCCGTGGCCCACTATAGGCGTTTTAATATTTTCCGATTTTGAAGTCAGATGGTTTGAAGAAGGTTATGGCATTGATATCGCCGAATGATTTAAACAAATCAAATTAAATTTAAACACTTAAGAATAAAGATAAGCGAAAAAAGTTTAACACAACACATCACATCATTATCAAGTGACAAAGATAAAAACAGAAAACTGACCTAATTGAATATATATAGTTTAAAGTGACAAAATATAGAGTTTTACCTGGATGGAATCTGATTATGTTTGAACAAATATTGGAAAAAAAAACAGCCTGCAGTGGCCGATTTTGTACCAGAACTTGATCAGATCTCTTTTACCGAACAATGCCTTGCATTAGTTCAAGAATGCTAGAACTATCCAGGTCCCGTTGCTGGTTGGTACATAGTTAAGTTTTTCTAGAAACTTTCTTCATCAGAAATTCACACAGTTGTTTTCTTAGACTTTCTTTGCGATTTCACATCGTCAAGAATTTAAATTGCTCAGTTTCCAACTTTGTACTTTATGGAAGTAGCGAATAGCGCTACGCACAGATGGCGTTACAGATGACGTCACAAAAACGCACTTTTTGCGATCATTTCTGCTCGCCGTTTTAGCGTTTTTAGGAGCGTCCCAGTTTCGAAATTCGAGGAACGTCCAGGAAAATATAATGTAGAACAAATCAAAACATTGCTCAAGTGCAAAGGATTGAAGCAGAGAGGAAAATGAGAGAACTTTTAAATGCTGTGTCTCGATACCTTATTTGCAGTCAAGCCGGTAAATGTTTTCAAAGAATTCTCATCAAATTTTTTAAAGAAAATTTGATAATTGTTTAAACATTTTGGTTTCTGTGCCGAAGTAAGAAGAGTCGTTGTCGTACCAGATATTCGATAAGCTTAGATTTTCGTGAAAAACAGAGAGACCTACGTAGTTTACATTTTAGACTGCTAGGCCGTTCCGGGCTACAGTATTCTGAAAACCGGCCAACCCGCGATTCGAGATTCGAACATGCTCAAGCTCGGGGAATTCGTCCACTACAGGACCAAATTTGCTTTAGAACTGCTTGGCATTTGCTTGGCGTTTGCGAACAAACATCAAATGTTTCAGGGAGGTTTCGATGATTATTTTTCTAGATATCCTGAAACTGACTCAGTGCTTCACGCCGGTGAGGTGTTGAAAATAATGAGAATTCACAAAATACCCTAGGTCGACGATTGAGTCTATCTCAAACCAAGGGCAATGTTCGAAATCGCTTGAGCTTTTTAAAGAAGCATTTTATGTTTTTAGGAGAATTAAATCGGAGAATTCGTGAAAATGAAATAAATTTAAGATTGTCATGTATCTACCCCTTTCAAAACATCTCCCGGCTACCTGAGCACTGCCACAAAACACTTTCTCGCTTTCTTTCCGGATTTCTTTCATTTATTTAGTGACTAAGACCACTTTTTCAGGGATCCTTGAGTCCCTCTCACATTCTTCCCAGCTTCAACGCATGTTGTTTACCATATCCCGATAAAAATACGCGAAAAAAACACTGTTTTGACTCAACACTCGGTAAACACGCATACAAAGCCTTTGAGTGAGAAGCAAAGTTTGTCTGAGTCATGCGGGAGGTCTTATCAGACGTAGACTATTTTTAGAATTTGTGCGCAGCGCTATTGTGAGACTCAGTAATAAACTTTGGAAACCAACGCTTTTTAAAAGAGTGAAACTCTCTGGGTAAGGAAATTTTTCTGTTTTTGCGGTTTTTTTTTTTTGTTTGAAGTTCAATTGCCGGTTTCGTGTACAACTACTGGTCTGGATGTCTTTTCTCTGGGTTTACCGGTATAAAAAACCACAGGCTTTCGTCCAATCAGATCCGGCGTACTATCTTAGTTATTTTTGAAATAATGCCCATCGTTTATTGTTTCTAAAAGCTAACTTTCCTTTTTTTTATTCATAATGGTAGGAGCTACCATACAGCCCCGAATTAAAAGTGGTACCCATTTTTCTGGACGTAAGCGCGAAGCGTATTTCGTAAACTAATATCTTGCAAACAAACCTGCAACGAATACACCATTCTTGCATGGAGTTTTATATTTAATTATGACTCTTCAGGGTTCCCAAAATATTAAACAACAGCATCGCACAGTCGGCAGCCCAGTAAACCCCTATTACGGGGGTCTTGTTACGGGTGCATTATAGCTCTCTTACAAAACTACCCCTTGCTCTATGTAAGAAATTTAGACGAAACGAATTTCACTACTGAATGTTCACGGGTCCAATTTAATGAGTCCCTAGAAACGGGAAGTGTAGTTATTATTCTAAGAACAGTACCAGAAACATTTACAAATATTGACACCTGCATCAGTAATAAAGCTAAATCGTGTAACTCGCTTACCTTCAGTTTAGTGCACGTGACACTAAGAAAGTGCTGGCAGTTTCTCGGTATTACTGAAAAGTACTTTCGATTTCTCACGTCGAACTGCACTGAGAAAAAGATTCAAAAGTTTAAAAACATGAATAAATTAAAACAAGACAAAAACTGACCAATAAAGGCTCTCTAAACACCCTGAATAACACAATCGAAAGTGTTGCTATCTCTAGTTTAATTAAAGTTTTAATTGAATAAATTCATGGACTTAAGCGAAGCACTTCAAAACAAATAACACTTGATGAGCAAAAGAGACCCCTGGTACTAATTATGACGGTAAGAACGTGTCTACAACAAAAGAAGCGTATAAGTAAACACAGAAGTAAAATCTTTCAAAAAAGGGTTTAAATTTCACCTTGCTGTTTGAATCCAGTTTTAAAGCTACAAGAAGATACGGAGAAGACAAACAAAGAAGACAGTTCGACAATGAAGGTGCTTATTTCGCGTTTAATCTGAAAAAAAAACGTAATTAAATGCTTCGGTCATAAGTATCATTTGTAATGAATATTTTCACCGATGCAATGGTTTTATTTTTTCCAGGGAAATCACATTATTTTACATATTTTTCTAGGTTCAATTCACAATTTTGCCATTAAAATCCTGAAAATGAATTCAGTAACAAAATTGTCTCCAAATCAACACCTTTCAGTTCAGTAAAGATGTTCACAAATCCCGTCGTTATTAACTGAAGTAATTAAATAGCACACTGACTTGAGGCTTTCAACTTAACGGCCTAAAGCTTGTCTCGTCTGGAGAACTCGTAACTTCTTAATTTATTTCTCATCACACATAGCTAAAATCTGGAAGGTGAATCACTGTTTCAATGTCAGAAATACCTTGAAATTATGCGTTAAATTGGTCCTCAAAACAATAGGACTCGCAAGAAAAAAACTGTCTTAATGTTTCTTTTCGCAGTTTTTATCAGTGGCAATTTCACTTGCAATTTGGATTTCCTTGCTGACATAGTACTATTTACTAGTAATAGTCAAAGGTTATGGAGTGCGGCAAAACGCGTTTGCTTCAAAGCCTTGCTTTGCGTAAGTTTCTCGTGACAGATGGTCGAACAACGCGTGATCAGATTGCGAGTGATAGAAAGTCCAAACGCGCGTGATCAAATTGCGTTGTAGGCATTCCATTGATTCTTTTTTGGAAGTCCACTTGTCCCGCAATAAAAGCACATAACAGAAGTCTCGAAACGTCTGAGGAACTGTACATTTTTTGCGTCCTATAATTTACATGGGAACAAATAATTCGGTATTTACTATCTTTGCCCCTGAGCTCCTCCCAGTTTGCACGTTATGCATCATACTTGCCCCGAGCAAATATTTCTAGTGCTAGGTGCGAACATTGAAAGAAAAAAACATAGGTCAATTTGACCCTCCTCTTCAATTCTTCAATTCATTTTCTCTGCTTCTAATCATCGTAAATCATTTATCTTTTTTAAAAATTGAGCAGCGCTTGCCGATCCCAGTTAAGCTGAATCCCACGAAGATGCGCGCTATAGTTCTATTTTCCCAGGGTAGCGATAATCATAGCCTAGCCTGAGTATCAGGGGTTGCAGGGGAAAAGGGGAAAGATGGAAGCAACAAAGGGAGAGAGCTGAAGGAGAGAAACGCCTGACACAGATGCTTTTACTGGAGCCTTCCACCCCCACACAGCATGATTCGATACCATCCAATCAAAATAACTTCCGGTCATTGGGTTGTCAGCTTCACGTGTCAAAAAACTCGCCTAAAATAAATCTCATCTTACGGTCTGGCCGAACTCCGGTGGTTGTGCTGCTACGATTTCGCTTTTTTTTTTTGAAACCTCCAATGAGGGGTTTTCGAATACTTGTAATGGAAAACCTGCCGTTTCCGAGGAATTAGTGCTAGTTTAAGATCGCCAACGCTCTGTTTGTAAATAAACGTGTGCCCGGAAAATTGTAAATTGCTTTTGTTTTCAGAGTTCATCAGGCGCTTGTCTGGCAGCTAAAAAGCTGATGCTGTCCCTCGTATTCTCGGGTGGTTGAAAGGAGCTACAAGAATAAATAGGAAGGTGCGATGGTGAAACACCTATGCCGAGAAATTATCAAGCAGCAGCAAATTCCACCACTTCACAAAAAGCTCGTGAAAGCTTTTTTTTTTTTTTTTTCTTTTAATTTTTATTGTTTTTACAAACATAATGCTGACTTACTTACATAGTACTTACTTAGTTACATAAAGCTTTAATACCTACATACATATAACTTGCTAAGTTAAATACCACTTACTTACATAATATTAACTTACAAGATAATGCTTACAAAACAGGAGCCGATGAGTTGGAGCCTGTTACAAATAATGAAAAAAGAATTCTAATACAACTAATTACTAACTTACTATCTATTAACGAAGAGTAAATACGCTAAAAACGACAAAATTTTAATAAATAAATAACAAACAAACAAACAAAACAAAAAAGCCAAAAAACAAGGGAAATTAGCCAGAATCAAGAAAATTATTTTTACAGCTTGACTTGCACCTTAGCTTTGCTAGTTTCAATTTGTATTTTATTTTTAAGGATAGACAAAACAGCATCGAAAAAATAATCTTCCTCATTTTTAGACGCGGTGTTAATATAGTATTTTGCAATTATCAAGCAGAGGTTTAAACCAAGACACTGAGGCACGGTGTCTCTAATGCCATAAAGTGTTTGTGCTTCAGAAAGCGAGATCTCAATGTTGTTTTTTTCGCGCCACCAAACTGAAAAATGTGTCCAAAACAGCTGAGCATTGGGGCAAGTCACAAATAGGTGTGTGATTGTTTGCTTTTCAGCGCATAAATGACAGCGGTCATGTTCTTTAATTCCGAATTTACATAATGTAGCGTTGGTGGGTAAGATGTGGTGTAAGATCTTGAACTGAAACATTGAGAGTTGTATCTCTTTCGTAGCACTGAAAGGCATCTTGTAAATTTGAGAAATTTGCTGTTCATTTAAACTAGCTTTTCTGAGTCTTTTTTTGGCGGTGGCAGGAACAAATTTCCTTTCAACAAAAAAGTTGGTAGCAAGTTTAGAAGAAAGCTTCTCAACGGGAATTCTATCCATACTTATGGATTAATTCGAAGGCGGTTGTAATTTACCTTTCATTATTTTAATCCAGTTAGGAGGAATTGCTTTGCATAAACCGTAGTAGGTAAGAAAATTAGTTTTAAGACCAAAATAAGAGCAGAAGTCTTGGTGAGATAGAAAGGTATTGCCGTTGAAGAGATCTCCAATTTTTTCAACACCCGCTACATGCCATGCTTTATAGTATACTGAATAATCGTTGATCCTAATAAAGCGGTTGTTCCATAAGATTTCATTCAGTATTTCTTCTTTTGAGGAGGGAGTGAACGAATTTATATATTGCCAGGCCAACAAGGCTTTCTCGTAAAAGATCAATGGAATTTGTATGTTAAGATGTTACATTTAAGGAGAAAGAGACCACCAACTCGCTCTAGCAGGGAAACAGGAATGTGAGTCCAACTCGCGGTGGGATGACAGCTGTCTAGTCTTCTGATCCAAGTTGCTTTGAGAGCATTGTTGATTATGTCAAAATCAGGCAATGTGAGATCACCTTTTTCTTTAGGGCCAATCAGGGTAGTTTGTTTTATTTTTAGTTTTTTCTTTTGCCAGACGAATTGAGTAATAGCTTTATTAACTTTTTGAATAAATGTGGGGGTGACAGTGAGGACAGCAGTGTTATAAATAAGTTTGGAGAGGGCTAATACTTTTAAAATGACAATTCGACCATGTAAAGTTAAGTTCCTAGGGTACCACAAGTTTAGCAAGAAAGCCATCGAGGGCAGTTTCCGTTCAAAGTTCTTTTTGAAAGCAGCTTCGTCATCATAAGAGAAGTGAATACCAAGTGCAAATACAGGATCTTTTGGCCATGCAATATCAAGAGGTTCTTCCGGGTTGTTTTTGTCCGCGCCTAGCCACAAGCCCTCTGTCTTGCTTCTGTTTACTTCAAGACCAGAGCATTTTTGAAAAGCGTGGAGCAGATGGAAGAGGTTTTGGGCAGATCTTATATCAGAAACAAAAACAGTGGTATCATCTGCGTATTGTGAAATTTTGAATTCCTTTCCATATATGTTGATTCCTTGAATATTTGCATTAGACCTTATTGCATTAGCAAGAATTTCAGCGCACAGCAGAAATAGGGAGCCGGAAAGAGGACACCCTTGGCGAACACCTCTTTGTAGTTTAAAGAAGACAGAGGCGTAACCATTATTTACTACACAGCTAGAACAGTCATTTTAAAAGATTCGGATCCACTGTAGTAACTGAGGGCCGAAATTTAATGCCTCCAAGGTCTTAAAAAGGAAGTTCCAGTCGACGGTGTCAAAAGCTTTTTTAAAGTCCACAAAAATCGCCATGCCGGGAATGTTTTCTAGCTCAGTTATCTTCATGATATCGTTAATGAGTCTAATGTTCTGTCCTATATAGCGGCCCTTGACATAGCCAGTTTGGTCGTCGTTTATTAATTTGGGGAGGACTTTAGCGATTCTATGGGCTATAGATTTAGTTGCTATTTTATAAACGACGTTAAGTAATGTTAGCGGTCTCCAATGTTCCAAATATAACCTGTTCTTGCGTTTTTTCGGTATGACCTTTATTATACCTTGTCTTTGTGTTATGTTGAGTTGTTCTACTTTATGAGCATAGTTAAAGCTTTGGACCATCTCATCACCAAGTAGATGCCAGAAGTGCAAATAGAACTCAACTGAGAGACCGTCGCTGCCCGGACATTTGTTTTTAGCACACTGTTTAAGAACGTTGAAACACTCGGTTTTCGACAAAGGCTGTTCAAGTTCATTTAGCTCGTTTTCGTCGAGTTTGACGAGGTTAGGGTCTCCCAGGAAAGCATCGCATGCAATAATATCACAGGGAGCGCTCGTATATAAATTTTCATGAAATGCTCTCTGCATTTTCAAAATCTCTTTTTCGCAAGAAGTTTCCGAGCCAGTACTTGTTTTAAGCCTAGTGATATGAGTTTTTGCAAACCTCCTTTTCTCAAGATTTAAGAGCCAATGTCTGTAATTTTCGAGAATCGGTTGACAGTCGTGAATTTTTGAATTTCTTCATACTTTGCTCAAATAATCTCTATTGTACACTAATTTCAAAAATCACCTTAAAACTTGTAACAGCTTTTTATTTTTTCAGGAATCAGGTAAAGTTTGAAAAACTCTAAATCGGCGCTCTTTCGAGTATGAAATTAGCGAAAATTTAGCATTTTCTTCGCCCTTGTACAGAAAAACGGAATAATATCTCTAGATGAAATCAAGTCACAAAACAGACACACATTTTTACTTTATAATTCAGCAATTAACTTTAAATAAACCGTTTAAATGAGACTGTACCGGCCGCAAGAAGAAACACGGTTTCAGCACTTTTCAAAAATGGCAAATTTGACCTAACTTCACCATCGTAAAAACCCACTTGGTACATGGAATTTCAGTATGAAACATAAACTGTACTAAAGCATATCCTTTGCTGTTGTTTGTGTTAAAATATTTCTGGCGGCATTCCAAATGCCCACCGTCGAGAGACCAAAACCTGAAGGGTATTTTGACACCAGGAAAGCGCGTGCAACAACCAAGTTTCGACGCTTGGAATATTAATCCTTTGCAAACATAAGTTACTTCGACATTTAAACCCTAGTCAGAGTTGTAACGGTTTCAGATTATATTTCGGCGTTTCTGTTCGGTTTAACATGATTCCTTTCAACTGATTTTTGCGATAAACCATAATGAAGAGACACGAATACGCAGTTCAAATCACAGTTCGTAGAGAGGAATATTGTCGAAATACTCGCTTGTTATAGTTTTAATCGTATTGAAACCTTAAAATCAGAAAAGTTATTTACTTACCTGAACTTAAATGCTAGACAGGGTCACAGTACCACTAACTAAAATCTGCATCAAGGCAGATTCAAAGTTAAGTTTGTGTATGTTTTCAATCTGTCAACACGAGGGAAGATAACATTCCGGAAGTGCGTGACGCGTAACGCGCCGGAAAAGAAATTGCTGGTATACGTGTTTTACGGTGCAAGTCTTTGTTGTATGTTCGTATAGCATCTCGTACATATTCAAACTTGGTTTGTGGTGCCTGTGGCCCCAGTAATGCTGAACGTATTGCGATCATAGAAAATATGTCGTGAGTCACTTCGTATGCTCCTGACTTGTTAGTCACGTGAGTATGTTAATGATAGAAGTAAGGTTTTCTGCATTTATGCACCTATCAATGTAAAGCCGGCGGGGGGGGGGGGGGGGCAGGGCATAGGGTGGGGATTTGATTGTCTTTGTTGTCCCAGGGGTAGGGCATTTGACTTATCTTGTTCTCCCGGGGGAGGGGATATTTGAATCTTTCTTCGCCCGACGTGGAGATATTTGACTGCCGACTCGGACGAAAAAGACTGAGACCGAACATATGTTTCCCACTTCCACGCTTCACGCATGCGCCATACGGTTTGAAAAGATCAGGAAGTCATGGAGGCTAATGAGAGCAAGCGAAGGCTGAGTGGATTTCACTGTTTTGTCTTCAAATTTCGTTTGTTTTAGCGTGTTTTTGATCTTGAAATTGAACCTCTTAATATACTGTGGTATCAAAGTAAGCGGAAGTAAAGAGAGACCGATTCGATTTTTGCAAGTACAATTGATTAGTGTATGGCTCATTCGCTACAATCACTGTAAACTTTTAAAACAGACTTTCTTTGTACCCTTTACTAAGAACGGTATATTTAGACTTACAAAATGTGGACTTTCTCCTAAAGGTTTATGAATTCTACGCAGTGTAACACGGATTATGGTTAAAACGTATAATTGCAGCTGTAACAGGAACATGTATCTTTGGTGATGCAGCAACGTTTATAAAAGATTGCAGAGTTTTATTTGGAGATATTTTTATTGTGCCTTTCTTAGGTTCTGCCTTGGGATGGACAGCAATGTGCAGCCTGGGGTGGGGAAATTTGGTTGCATTTGACTGGAATGATTTGCCCGTGGGCGGGGAATTTGATTAAAAAGTCAAATTCCAACCCTACGCTCTGCCTCCCTCCCCGCCGGCATTACATTGATAGGTGCATTACGTTAGGTGACCTTTGTTTGATCCACAAAATTGGCGCATGAAAATAAGAGTTTCTCCTCACCACCGCTAAATGTTTGGTTCCGGGTGGCGGTGCAACAAATCACGTGGTACCGTTCTAGATCAGGCTACTGGCTGCTCATAGAGGGGTCCATAAAGGCACATTGATTGATGACTCTGTATGGCCTGAAGAAAGTGATTTACGCAGACGTTTTCTGAGCGACGAAGGTGCAGCTTTTACAGTCCTTTTTCGTTTCGAAAATAGACGAGCACGCAAGCAAAGCGAGCGCGCGAGAGAGATCTCCTTGCATTAATAGTCAATAAATCCCCTGCGGTTTTTATTTTCATACGCGAAAATCGACGATCAAAGAGAAAATAGATCGACGATCTCTAAAGAAAAAGTAGGGGGTCTGTGAACAGGCTACGAAAGTGCTTGCTATTATTTTAGTGAACTTTACAAGAGGTCTCAGGTGACTATGCTAACGTCATGAAAAGTCTGCTTAGCTTGTTTAAGTTTAGCTAGGGCAAGACGAGAAGATGGGTGGGTTGGTACACATACAAAAATTCAAGTCTTTATCACTCCACTTAGAGCTAGCAGACTTTGTTTGATCCACAAAATTGGCGCATGAAAATAGAAGTTTTTACTCACCACCGCTAAATGTTTGGTTTCGGGTGGCGGAGCACAAATCACGTTGTACCGTTCCAGAACAGCCTACTGTCTGTCATTTAAAAGGGGTCCGTAAGGGCACATTAATTAATGACTCTGCGCGGCCTGAAGAAAATGATATACGCAGACGTTTTCTGAGCGAAGAAGGTGCATTCTTTACACTTCTTTTTCTTTTCGAAAATGGCCACGGACTTCTCCCCTCGCCCTTCGCTGCTAGGCAGTCGTTTTTGCCTGAGGGATACCACCACGAAGGAGTTTTAGCAGACAGGTCTATGCAGGTGCAGACCTAGCGAAAAGGGCATTCTCCATCTGAAATTTTAAATCGATATGAAAGGCTATTTTCTGATTTGGTTAAAAGTTGATAAGTAAAATGGCTGAGACATTTTAAAGCATTTTTTCATTTAGGCGACGGATTTTGACGTTATGAAAAAGAACTTGTCAGTGAATTGGTTTATTTTCTAGCCTGCGAACAAGTGACGGGGGGTGGTGGCGGAGAGAGCCAGGTGACTATTCCTTTTTTTAGGCGGAAGCTAGCATGTACGTGCATTCTGGTCTAACGCCATAATGTGTAGACTGGCCTTTAAGGGGCGGAAGATCAGATCGTCAACAGCAGGTTGAGGTCTAGCCAGAAGATACCCTTGCTGCAGAGGAGCAAAGCAATACTACTTTCAGTAATTTAAACATATTAAATACTTGTATTTCGCTCATTAAATGTGTCCATTGTCCATTGTCGATTTGTGGTTTTTCAGGAATGTTCTTTTGCGGAGCATTGGACAATTTTTCTTAAACCAGTTTTTTACTCGTTTCCATTTCCCTGCTCTACCTTCATGCTGCATATGGCGTATGTGTGTACCTAAATCCCTCAATTCATACTGAGGTGATCGGTAGAGAAGTCTATACGCCAAGCGGGGTTAAGATTAGTTCATAAAAACCAAAGGCTCAGAAGGCTAAGTGCAATGAAAAGAAAACTACTGTGAAACGTTTTGCAGACTCGGCTTACTCTATTTGTTTTCTTTCTCTGTTTGAGTTTCGGCTTGTGCATCCTAAAATCAAGTTTAGTTCGACCAGTTTTGGGGAATATAAAAATAATTTTTAAAAAAACAGTGTTAATTGTCATTTTAGTTTTTCTTGTACACTCGTGCGATGATTTATCCTTGTCTGTACAGTTGCGTGACAACTCAAATCACACACGGGCTTTCATCACGCAACACAGGGTTTAGTCCGTGGCTAAACCACGGAAGATTTCAGTAAACTGCGGCCACTTGCAGTTGAAACGACTGGTAAGTAAATTCTCTATAGATCTCGTATCTCATTTAGAGCTAGCAAGCCGTTTCTAGCGGCTTTATTTTAGGTGCAGAAACTCGAGGTCAATATTTACACTCAACACGAAATTAGCAGCGATGTCTTTTTCAGCTACTTGCGTGCAATCAAATGCAGGGTTAATCTACTTAGTTCTTTTTTATTACCATCAAATTGAAAAGTGTTTTTCAAAAGATTTTAAGAGCTTCCCGTAATGTGTCCCTTGTAAAAGAAGTTAAGTTTGCAAAAACGTTTGTGTGCTTACACTTGCGGCTAGTTTGTTGCAGCGTTCCAACGTGCGAAACTACCCTGCACGTTTCGGTGTCTCAGCGACGCACTTTTGTAATGCCGCCAAACATTTTTTAACACAAGAAACGGCAAAGAATGTACTTTAAAATAGTGTTTGTTTCATGTTGAAATTCTATGTACCAATTGGGTTTTTTCGATGGTGAAGTTAGGTCAAATTTGCCATTTTTGTAAAGAGCCGAAATCGTGTTTCTTCTTGCGGCCGACACAGTCACATTTAAACAGCTTATCTGAAGATAATTGCAGAATTATAAAGTACAAGTCTGTGTTTGCTTTGTGACTTGATTTTATTGAGAGATATCATCCCGTTTTTATGTACGAGCGCGAAGAAAATGCTTAATTTTCGCTAATTTCATACTCGAAAGAGCGCCGATTTAGCGTTTTTCAAACTTTGCCCGATTCAGGAAAAAATAAAAAGCCGTTACAAGTTTTAATGTGATTTTTGAAATAAGTGTACTATAGAGACTATTTGGGCAAAATATGAAGAAATTCAAAAATTCATGACTGTCAACCGATTCTCGAAAATTACAGACATTGGCTCTTAAGAAGTATTTAGTATTCTTTTCTCCTTTTTCGTGCCAGCGTATCCTACTTCTAATCATTGCACCCTCGGTTTTATATTCAGCAATCTGATTGAGTTGAGCTCTTAATTGGTAGAGTTTAGTGATATTTTCTTTCAATCTGTTGGATTGCAGCAAGGCCATTAGGTGATCAATTTCTTTCTGAAGGTCTCGTTCCTTATTTCTTTTTATTCTGTTTTTCCTTTTTGAGTATTGTACACAAAAACGTCTAATCTCCATCTTGAGCATGTCCCAGTACAGGCCTTCATTAGTAAGGTAACAGTGTTTGCTTTTGTATTCGGGTATTTTGCTTACGAGCTCGTCAATGAAATTTGCATCTTTCAGCAAACCGTTATTAATTTTCCAAAACCCAGGTCCACGTTTAGCGTATTCTTTCGATTGAAGAGTGAAAGTGATAGCGCTATGATCAGATATTGTGGGGTTGGTGATGTTAGTATCAATGACAGACATCAACAATTCTTTCGACACAAGCCAATAATCTAAGCGGCATTGCACTTTCAAGGAATTGTTACGCCATGTAAATTGTGTTTTGTTGGTATGTTGATTTCTCCAAATGTCATGAAGTTTAAAACGCCGGGTTAAGCCTTCAATCTCGTCAATGACTTTTTGTTTTTTCTGAACAGTAGCACCACCCATTTTATCTGTAGGTGTTAATGGGCAATTCATGTCACCTCCCAAGATGATTTGTGCATCTGCAAATGGTAGGAGAATGTTATCAAGATTGGGAAAGAAAGCTATCTGGGCGGTAGAGTCATTTGGCGCGTAAATGTTGCTAAACAAGAAGGAAGATTCTAGCACGTTGGCTTTTAATAGCAAGTATCGTCCATTCTTATCAGCGATGATGCTTTCTGTTTCGAATCCAGACTCGGTTTAAATAATATCATCACACCTTTTGAATGTGTTGTTCCATGACTGTAATAAATTTTCTCTCCCCATTCTGCTTTCCATATTTCTTCGACACTTTTGGAAGAGTAAGTTTCTTGTAAATAAACAACGTCGAATTTTTTATTGTGGAGCCATCTAAACACCCGCCGTCTCTTTCTAGCTTGATTTAAACCTCTTACGTTTAAATAACAAAAGGAGAGTCTAAACGGGGCAGCCGTGAATTAGCAGCATAGAATATTCTATCGGTTTCGTTGAGGAAGATATTGAAAAACTTTTCGAATGTGAGCAATTTTGATTTGAAGGTGTACTTAATGTAAATTAAATGATATACATTAGTAATCAGCCTTATCGCAAGCTGAAGGAGTACAAGACTAAGCTGTAGGGAGATAAATCTAAGTATATCAAAATAGATTCAAACATGTAAATAGAAACGGCTATACAGAAACGCTAAGACACAAAACGCACAGTTACTAGAGCACAAATTGCTCAAAGTAGGGAAACCTCTTCTTACACCTAAACGGGTTCCCTATGAACAGTTTAATGCTAAATAAGTAGGCGCTATGAGCGAAGTAAACTCTTGGGAGCGCGAAAGGGATCAATTATTTACAGCAACTGACTAATCATGTACCATAACTTTACCGTACAGAGGAAGACCTTTAGTTTCTTTTCCACGATAAACTTGCCCTTCAATAATAAGTTTGTCGACATTAAAGAAAGCTTTTTTCTTCTGGGCTTTAGCAGCTTTCAAGATTGGGTAAAGTTTCTTGTGCATATCGGCGATTTCTTTTGGGAAGTCACTGGCAACACCGATCTTTGAGCCTTTTGGTAAGCTTCTAGCGTATGAAAAAATTTGCCCCTTGTCTTGATAGAAGCTGGCTTTGGCGATTATTGGGCGCGGACTCTTAGATTTGTTGGTTTGATTAACAGCTCGGGTGTTAGAAATTCGATGAACTCTTTCGAAGCTCATATTGTTTACGTCTTCTTCAGGTATTTGAAGCTGTTGTATCAGGACGTTTCTCAACACTTACTCGGTTTCTGCTGGAGTTTCATGTGAAGAATCTCTGACACCGTAAACTCTGAAGTTGCTTCTTCTTGACTGAGCTTCAAGACGTATGTTGCGACATACTAATTTGTCGACTTCAGCCTTCAACTGATCATTTTCTTTGCGAAGCGAAGCAGTCACCTTTTCAGTCGCCGCGGCAGCATTTTTAATTTCTTGAATTTCCTTAGTTGCAGAATTCAAACTTTCCATTAGTTGCTTGTTTTCCTCTTTGAGTTTAGCAATTACTGATTTTAGGTCATCAACAGCTGGTTTGAGAAGAGGTAAGCTTTCTAACTTATTCCTGATATCGTCAGGGGCTTTCAGCGTGGCGTCACCCTCGTGGTCGGGAAGCTCCTCGAGGTCGTCGTCAGTTTGAGAACCTTTTTCCCGTATTCTTTTTGCCCTTCTTCTAGAGGAAAAGTCATTCTTCCCAAGCGAGTCAGTTTTGGCTGCCATTCGGTAAAAAATTAAGTGCGCTCCATGGTTATAAGCGGAGTTTACATCGAAAACGACGGAGCGATAAAAGAAACGACCATCTTTGACAGCGCCTAATTAGCATTCCAGCTCGTGAAAGCTGTTACAAGTTCAAAAAGAAGTGAGAGCCTATAGCAAAGGTCAATCCCGTTGGCGAAATATGATGGTGCCCGCTTGAGCTTTAAGAAATTTTAAAAGTGAGAAAATTTTGGAAGAGGAAGCGAACAACTTCCAATCACGTACGCTATCGTAACCGCCACAAGCAAAGTGAAGCTTTTTAAAAGCCTTGGTGCTGTTAGTCTGTGTGCAGCCGCCCCTCCCCTCAAAAAAAATCGGAAAGGAGCGTCTGTGATTTACCGTTGATAATCGTGTTCAAATACCACGTGACTTTTTCAGGAATGTGTGGAAAATGATTTGATTGGTTATTTCCCATACATCATTACATCACTGAAATAGCGAGATTTGACTGGCTTTCATTTTCGCGGGCTTTGCAATCGGACCCTTCTGTACAGAATCTTTCACTTTCGTTCGCGACAATAATATGATGTGAGATTTTGACGATGAGTTCGTGCGTTCTTTGTGGCGTAGACATCGTAAAAAACACGGATAAAAATCTTGTTGATGGTCGAAGGGGCAATTCTTTTAAAGTTCGAGAGGAACTGCTGTCTTTGGAGTGTAAAGTCGAAATCAATTCCACGAACATTTGTAGGAATTGTCTTTGCGCGCTGAAGTTTTGTGAGCGTAAATCACTTTTAACAATTTATGCAAAATCATTCCTGAACAAGATTATCAACGGTAAATCACAGACGCTCCTTTCCGATTTTTTTGTGGAGAGGGGCGGCTGTACACAGGCTATGGTGCTGTCGGCTATCTCAATACATGGCTACCTCGCTCTATTTTCATTTACAGTAACAATACCCTTTTAACGGCAGGATGTTGTAAATCAGAACTCAGATATCTGAAACACTGATATCGTCTTCTTTGTCCCGGTCTTGTGAAACCAATACTCGGACATAGTTTCGGCAGAAGTTGGTATATGAGGCTTTTCCATACTGAGTACATCTTTCCTTTAAACTACGAGGCCTTGAAAACACAATTCTTACTCGGGTTCTATTTTTATATTCCAGGAAAGAACTTGAGAGCGCCCTCTAGAGCCTTTTTGAATTCTTCTCTGCGTCTCTGTCCATAAGAGTATCACATAACATGAAATCAAATCGTATATGAAAAACTTCAATGGCTTCTCCTTGCCGATTGCTCTGCTCGTATTTAATTGCGGTCGGTGACGGTGGCTAAACTAAAACCAATTGTAACAGCCTGTTTAGCAGGCAGAGATACTCAGGAGGTTTTGTCTATTGGATTTGTCCATACACCGAGCAGCCATTCAAAGCGATTGCGATTCTTGCCAGACATTCTTGCCGATATTCAAAAGACCTCCTTTTCCGCAAAAACATATACCGTCTTGAATGGAGCCTTTTAATTGGTATGCAAAGAGAGAGCTAAAGTTTTGTTAAAAACTATTCGTTGAGCATTTTGACAATTGTTTATAATTCTCCTTTGCTTTCATTATTCGCGTCTCAGGCTGACCAATGTTCTGTTCTTTGTGACCATCACGGTACTTGATGAGGTTGTAAGATAAAAGGTCTTGTGTATTCACGCGAAACTGATTATTGTTTGTCGTAGACTGCGAACAGTAAAAAAGTGAGAGACTGCTCGTAGGCTATGTTTGTCAGTAAAAATGTTTCATTTCGCTCGATTATGATATCAGTTGAAAACAATTTCCGCTAAACAAAGTAATTAAGTTCGGACCATGCTGAGAAGCCCCGTACTTGTGATTGGTCACGTTTGACAGTTGACATTACCGGATTAGTTCTGAAAATGGTGGACGGATTACAAAAACGCCGGCTCTTATAGCAGGCGCTCCCTTCCCTTTCCCCTCTTTCGTGCTTTTCTCCCTCCCCCTCCCCCTCCCCTTTTTGCGCCTGCCACGCGGGCTAAATCATGGACTATGGACTCAGAGCCCATTAGGGCTCGAGGAATAATTGTTAAATAACCAAAGGTTACGGAGTGCGGGCGACAACGATGGAGGGTCAAAGCGCTTTTGCGCCATCGTTGTGCTTTGCGCAAGTTTCACATGACAGATAGTCAAAACACGCGTGATCAGATTACGAGTGATAGAGAGTCCAAACGCGCGTGATCTAATTGCGTTCTGTGCATTCCATTCATTCTAACGTGGAAGTCCAAACGAATGCTGGCTACATTCACCGGCGAAAAACGTCAAATTGGTCGACGCGCGACAACGTGACATTGCCAAATTCAAAATGGCGGCAATACCTCCATCGTTTGTTTATTCCAGTGGAAAGAAGTTTAATTGCGGTTTAATATGAGTTGCAAATGCATATTGGATATTTTTAGAATAGCCTAGACTTTTTATTATCCTTTTTCACCTATTCCTGTGGGATTCGTTTCCTGCGATGCTCGCGATTTCGCCAGTTTACAGGATTCAACTTTGGATCACGAAGGACAACAATGTTTCTGAAAAAAGCAGGGTCACAAGAAAGAACGGCCTTTGTTCACTGCTCAATGCAGCAGATAAATAAGACGCTATGGGTCCTTTGAAATTGCTTAGACACCTGGTAATTATTTTATTATTTATTTTTCTACCGTAAAGGTAAAGCAAAAATGTTTTTTCCATGGCAACACTTTTCAATTTATAAAAAAGCTTGAACATGAGCTAAATGAACTTTATTAGTGTCAGCATTCAGTCTTTTCATTGAGGACGGGTGCAATTTTGATATCAAAACTTTAAAGCCGTCTTTGACCGAGCAAGGTTTTTTTTCTATTTTCTTTTCAATGGTTGCTGTGCTTGATCTGAATAAGATAATGAAATTTTTAAAATTAGGGAAATACCATATTTAAAAGAAGAGAACTTTGATTCAAGTATTAGTTGGAAAAAATACTGATTATATTTTTTTAGTACATAAAGGTTAAAAAGTGATGCATATAGTTTAAAGTGCTACAGAGGATTAAAAACCCAGATCTTTCTATTAATAAATTTTATTGACACTGTCAGGGACATATGCTTTCCTTAAGTACACTTTTGTTCGTCAAAAAAATCTTGTTTGTGAGGCTGCACTTTGTTTGATTCAGGATCAATCAATCTTTTCTGAAGAGAAATGAAAAGTAAAGTATGTTAGCACGTCAGATACTTCAACACTGCCTTAGCCAACAACTTAAAAGAAACTGAACTTCATATCAAAAAACAAAGTGAAAACTACTTCACTATGAAACAACAACCCCTTCAAATATATATCACACTAAATTCATGCAAAATGGAGACCTGATGAGATGTTTATAGGAATAGAAACAAACAATAATAACAGTGAAACTATAATGTTTGAATGAGATCTGTGAGTGTTCTCTCATAATTCTGACAGAAGATCAAAATTGGAAACTGCACATCCCACATAACTGCATTCATCAACATGATCCAACTAAAATTTCATTAAAACTCAAAGTTTACTCCAAACTTTAAACTCCTGTAAGTTTAATTTGTGATGGTTATTTTTTTCTTGGAAAAAACTTTTGAATACCTAATAGCATGTTAACTCTATCATTTACTCATACTTTTTTGCTCCCCAAAAATTAAGCCAAAAACGATGGACAGAAAAACAAAAGTATTCACAGGAAAATTAGCCTGTTCATCTCCTTCCAGGATCCAGTTTTCAAGCAAAGAAGCACCCCCCACAGAAAGCCTTGTCTGCAAAAATTAAGTACTAAAAAATTGTACACGGGGGAAAAAATGTTCGTAAGTGCGGTCCCTAACGAGGAAAGTTACTAGTAACTCGTTGTGTGGATAATCCCAAGCCAAAGTTATGAGCAAAATAATCCAAACTTCGATCCTTTGATAAAATTGCAAGCCTAAATGTACAGCAGCTGTGCACATTGTAAACAGAATTTTTTTTACAAATCAAAATGTTGTTGGACCCATCGAAATGTAGCTCCAAGACGGTCTAAGCGTTTTAATGAAAACACTCTTACATTTTCTCATTCGACAGTTCGGATAAAACTCAAATTTCTGTAACATACAAAGCTGTAATAATGTGCAACAACAATGAAATGTGCATCGATCGACAACATCACGTTTGGAACTACGCACTTTATAAAACTGCCGCAACCCGGCCCCTTTCGATCCACTAGCCACAAGGCAATTTACACAGCAAGACAATGGCTAAGGATATTTCTTTACCTTCTTTATAATTTCTTTTTGTACCGAGTGACCCGAAATTAAGTTGAAGCAAGCGTAAGCTTATTTTTCTGCCATAAACGGTTTAAACACACGGAGATTTAGCATCTAAATATATTTTTTCCAGCAACAAAGTACAAGCTAAGTCATATTAACAAAACAAAGCCCAAAAATGTCTGTCCCTCTACTTTTTTTGGTTGAATCCGTGATAAGAAACCTAAACTAAACAACAAAAACATTTTGGATAGGGTTGTAATACGCTCTTCGATCAACAGTCGAATGTTGTCGAATGTTAGATTCACAAAGTTGAATTTTGACACAAAAACGGGATACACAGTTGACAAAACTGTCGCTTCCGTGCAACTCGGTACAAGCTAATTTATATACCAAAACAAAGCCCAATAATTTTTCTTCCACTACTTTATAATTTCTTTTTGTACCGAGTTGCACGGAACATGCAGTAAACAAAGAGAGTAAAAATTACCCACCTTTTCGGCATGTCTTCCACATGCAAACCAGCGATCTCAACGTCAACAACACTGAATCAGACCATGCCACTGCGATTTTTCGCCAGTTCCAGGACGCTATATTCTCTAGAGAACATACTTTCGTCAAAACTTCGACCAAAATAATTTTTGATCTCTTACAGTGGTAAGAAATTGCAACGCTGTCACTGCCAGAAAAAGCTGCCATCTCTTCTTTCATCTCCACAACATTTTTGCCTCGGAGCCAATGACATTGCCCGAAATAGATGACGTGTCATTTTTAGTAGAGCATGCGCAGACATTTTTCGCCGGTCAGCTGGCTACATACATGTACATGCGACGCATGCGTAATAACAATCTTGAGATTACGATTGCGGGCTCCTCTTATAGTCCTCAGTTGACGCAATCAAGTGAAAATCGAATCCTGCAATTATTAATTATAGATCGTTACTGCGAGTAAGGTCTTTTCCTGCTCTGTTCTTTTATTTTATTAGCTTGGCCTGTTACTGAACAATGAATAATAAATAAATGCTTAATAGGCAGGGGTGCCACAACAGCGGTGAGCCAATTACAGTGGTCCCAGAGCTTAAAAGGTATGTAAGAAACAGTAAAACGTCATGAGACAACTAAAAACAACCACAGAAACGGACAGACACGTTACTTGAAATGTTACATGACGGACAGATGGTTATCCAGGATCGTGGGTTCTCTGGGTCGTAGTTACGTTCTGAGGCATCCATGTAGTACTTGTACATGATGGATTTAGATTGGCTGATCTGAAGGTTGCATGAAAGTTGAAGATCATTTGCTAGCGTGTTCCGGATTCTGGTGGTTCTATTAAAAAAGGATCTCTGAAAAGTGAAAGTACGTATTGCATTTCCTTGAAATAAAGTGAGTGACATTACGGGTGCTGCTAGATCTGGTAGTGCGAGTAACTAGGACTTGCGGGAGAATAGAGGGACTAACTCTAACAGTTCCAGTTACAACTCTGAAAAAGAAAATCTTTTCTAAAGACTCGTGCCAATAGGAGATTTGTAATAAGTTAAGATTTGTTAGCCTTTCCCCATATGTTTGGTTACAAATGGATGGTAGATCCAGGATATACTTCGTAGCGCGCCTCTGGACACGCTTGAGCTTTCAAATCAGGTCTATTGACTGCGGAGTCCAGACTTACGTGGTATAGCCAAGATGGGATCTTACTAGGGTAAGGTATGCCGAGCATCTAACAGTAATGCTTTTGACGAGTCTATTGTTTCTCACATTTGCACATTGACTCGCTTATTCCAGGTGAGGTTATCCGTGATGCAATCACCAAGATCCTTCTCTGCACAGACAACTTCAAGCTGAGAGCCGGCCATATGATAGACAAAGATGACGGGTTTAAGCTTCCTAGTGATGCGCTGCGCTTTGCATTTGCTGTAGTTAAAGTTTAGGCTAACAGAATCTGACCACGTGACCAGGTTAGGAAGGTCCTCCTGAAGTTGTTCTGCATCGCACGTTGATGATATTTCTTTGGAAATATTTGTGTCATCGGCAAAAGCGGCAATCTGGCTTGATCTAACGGCATCTGGCAAAGAGTTCACATACAGAAAGAACAACATGGGACCTAGGATCGATCCCTGTGGGACCCTTGAAGTCACAGGTAAGGGCTTGATGTTGCACCCAATATAGTCACTCGCTGGGATCGATTGTGCAGCTACGATTCTAGCCATGTTAGCAGTTTCCCTCAAAAACCATACTGATGTAGCTTTCTTAGGAGTTTCGCGTGGTTTACTGTGCCAAAGGCTTTTGACATGTCCAGATATATTATATCGACTTGTCCTTCTCTATCCAGCTTTGTGCCGATTTGGTCTAGAACTTCAACAAGCTGGGTTACACAAGACCGTTCAGCTATGAAGCCAAGCTGACATGCGCTAATAAGATTGAAAACATGGTCCCTAATATAGCATTGAACGAGCACCTCTCCATGACTTTAGAAACAACAGAAAGTAGCGAGATCGGTTTGTAGTTTTCCACTTGTTCTTTATTATGTTTTTTAAAAACAGGAACGATGTTTGCTAGTTTCCAGTCCTCCGGGAGACAGCCCAACCTAAGCGACTTGTTGAACAATTCGGTAAGTGAGGCTGCTATCAAGTCAGCTGTTTCTTTCAAAAATTTGGCAGGTAATTCATCTGGTCCAGTAGCTTTACTGGCACCAAGATTAAGCAGGGTTACTTCGACTTCAGATACTGAGAGAATTAGCAGTTCTGAGCGTACTAGAACTGATAGGATTGCATATGCAAACGAGATTCAAATTCGCTCTCGTTTCAATTGTACTCTGCAAGACAATTACCACCTGCTACAAAATAGTATAAAAATCTCTCGGATATAAAATAATAACAAGAGGTTGAATCTAGAAGTGACACTCGAAAATCAGGTTGGACACCTCATAGGAATTACACAGCGCAATACCCTGCTGGAGAACCAGTTGACAGGCACATAAATGAAACTAAAAGAAAGAGTCAGAGCAACAGTTATACCAGCAAAAGATTGCGTACAGTGAACTTCCCAAGCTAAAACAAATACAATTCTTCTCCCCATTTAAGTAAAATCCGGCCAAAAGAGGATAAATGGGGAAGAGAGGCATCCATTTCCGTTGCGTGGATATTTCATGGAGGATGAAGCTCAGAACATATCCAAGCGATGTCAATAGCCATGAATGCGTAAAGAGGGGGGCATTGGGATTTTCGGGTTTGCGGTTTTGGCTATTTTTTAGATCGGTTTTTTCGGTTTTTGTTGCAAAGGACGTCGGTTTTTCGGTTTTGGTGGTCATTGCAGTTTGCGGATTTTTCGTTTGTTAGCATCTGGTTTTCGGCTTTCGTGAAAAATACTAGCGGTTTTTCGGTTTTGGTAGCCGATGTGGTTTTTGGTTTTTCCTATTTTGTCCTATTTTAGGTGCCGGTTTCTGTTCGATTTGAGCAGCACTTGATCTCGAATAGCCGCGAAACGCCAAAGTTAGGAAAAGGAACTAATTGTACTGGTTAGCTTCCTCAGTGTCGACTCAGCTCAGTGCAATCGCATGTTAGACAATCGAGTCTCCAAACTTTCAGGTGTTAGTTATCAAATGGAAATGTTCGATTAGAGATTTTCGATTGAAGTTTCCAGAGCTATAGCTTTTTGCGACTGCAAAATTGCAATTCTAAAGAGGACTTGTGTGCAAATTCTCCTAAGTTAACTAGGCTCCATAACTAGCGGCTTTCGGAAATTGAGCCGCAAAGTCTGGGCTCAAGAGAGCGGCAGAAACAAAGCCTATGATTTAAGCAGACACAAAAAGATGCGAAAGCTTCAGACAAAGTCCATGACATTCACAAATACTTTGGTGAAATTAGTGTTAGTTTAGTTTGCTCTGTATGCCCCACTTGTCACCATTGTATCGGTTTTTGACGGTTTTGTATGCGGTTTTCGGTTTTGGCCGATTTTTTTTGCGGTTTTGCGGTTTTCGATCATTTTTTTCTTCGGTTTTGCGGTTTCCAATATACCCCAATGCCCCCCTCCGTAAACATCTCGAGAGAAGAATCACTGAGTAACGTGATATAAGAGACGCCACCTAAAATAAGTGAACAAAAAAGAAACTGTTTCGGCAGTTAACCCTCCGTGGTGTATTGCATATTATAAAACAATTCAGGTTCAAGACGTACATACACTGCTCTGCTCTCTTTAATTATTAGTTACAATTAAGTTTTCTACGTGTATTTAAGTGAAGGAGGGCAACTTTAATGAAGTATCCATTCTACTCACAACCACAGTAAGTAAGGGTTATCGGCCTAAAGCAAGGGGTAATGTGATTTATTCCCCTCGTGCGTTACGCACGAGGGGAATAAATCACATAACCACGAGCTGAAGGCCGATAAACGGCTTATTTTTTTTTGAGGATTTCTCAAGGGATGCAAAAATACATTGACGAAAAATGTCTCTATTGTTCATTTTTCTTTTGTTTTTTAACACTCCATGCTGGCACCGGTGGGATTCACAAGTTTCGGGGCTTTTTAATTATGTTAGTTTCTCAAAGTTGCATTTCGAATTAGTTGTTCGTGGTGAATGCTAGAAACAGCCTAAAGAGCCAAGCAGTGTCGACCGATTCAGATCTATCAGAAGTAGAGCCGTTTATTACTCAAACTAAAGCAGCTTTAATGGCGGTACTACAATTGAGCTTTCGGAAAACAATTTTGACTCTTTTCATTTCGGAGGCAGACAACGAGCAAGCAGTTGACAATTTCAATTTTCGCACTAAGGATCTTTCGACCAACCTGCATGTTTACAGATAAAGAAGATTCCGGGCAAAGGTTCACTACTGTAACTGACAAGGAAGTTCAGTCGAGGAATGAAGCAAGAATACCACAAAACACAAAGAGGTCAACTACATGTCTTCATGGAGTAGACGAGTTGGGGATGACTGGTTAAAGAACGGCACACTTACATGACAGCGACACTTTCATGGAACCGTAGAATTTTAAAGACGCTGTTCAATTTCAGACTGTCGTTCTGGCTGTGGAAATCCAACAACTAAGAAAATCCGTGAATGTGGCGCAAAAGAAACGCAGCTCAGTTAAATTTTAGGAATTATAGTGTCGTGTTTAATATTTAAAATAAACAGTTTTAAACTTGTTTTTTTATGAAAACTAATTAAAATGCGAGGGGATTATGTATTAATATGCAAGGGGGATAAGTCACTTATCCCCCTCGCATATTAATACATAATCCCCTCGCATTTTAATTAGCTGTTCATTAGCCCCGCTCTTCCCTTCAAACAATCAAAGCCGCACCCAGCTTTTCAGGCAGTTGATTCGGGGGTTATGTAATATATTCCCCCCGAAAAGAACAAAGGAATCCGAGCTTATGTGAAAATAACACGTCTTATGATACACTGCAAATGGAGTGTCTGTGTCTCCTAAAAATTCAAATTCAAATTGCATGCCGCCATCGTGACCCCTGAGTTAATTCAGTCCCACAGAAAATACAATCTATGCAAGCTAGACAGCCGTAATACGGACAGCTTGGAAAATAAGTTTTTTAACTTTCATATGGTTGAAGACTCGACTGAACAATGGTTGACTTGCAGGACGTTACGACAGCAGTAAAAGAGCTAACGTATCCACAGATTTAAGGAGTAACCATTTGTGATGCTATAAGCGGAATTTCCAAAGTCTTGTTCATAATAATCATTAAATGAAGCGGCGTCATCTTCTGTTATTCCAATACCGTGATCAGCCCGAGCGCAATTACTACCTCCACCACCAATCATCATCACAGCTCCATCACCTGAACTCCAGTCGCACCAGAAGCCAATCCTTTTCGCACTCTGGATATTTCCATTGCAACTGGCCTGAGAAAAACCGGAAGTTGTACGGTACTGGCCTCCATATTGAATGGTGCATCTCCCCCTACACTTACTGCTAGCCCAGACTTTTCCGTGTCTAAAGTTACCATAGCTTGTGATTTTCGACCTGAATGACTGCCCACCCACACAGTCATCTGTGGTTTGCAACAGAGCAGTGTGTTGTGGGTCATCACTGCGAGTGATCTTCAGCTCTCTGCCGCTGACCAACCAGAATGCTGGAGAGATCATGTCAGTATTACTAGATGGATCAGTTGTGTCTCCAGCAGCTCCTGTCTTGTCGTACCACCATGAACCGTCATTCTTCATCCAGTATTTACTGTCTTTATTTGAGAAACGAGCAATAAGAGTCCATCCCTGACCATCAACAGTCATGTCACAATACGCCTGCCGTAAGGGGCAAAACGGAAACATCGACATGTTAATAAATTGGGTAGGGATTAGTCCGGGTTGGTGGTTTTAGCTGTTTAAGTAATTATAATCATTAAATGTAGAATAGACAAAACAAGAGTTGGTATGACAGTCCTTCAATGTTCAATCATTCATTCAATCGTATCAAGAAAAGCGACCTGAATTCGAGAACAATAGGTATTGTTTTGTATTGTTATTTTTGATCGTTTCTTGCCTTTTAAGGACAAAAACGATCAACGTGAAACAATAGCTTTTACGCGCGACAAATTTCAACTTTACCGATTACTTCTCTCCGATGAGATTTGAAGTTTCGGCAGGAGCGAAGTAAGGAGCAATTTCACCTTAGGGGGTGGGTAGGAGTGTTAGTTGACTGGAGAAACGGACGAAGCAGTAGTAAGGGGTGAGGCAAGTGCCGAACAGACGAGATTTGAGACGAACAAACCCGAACAGTATTGTTTATTTTGCGCTTCGCGTACTGGCTGCAAATTTTAAGAAAACATACTTCAGTTTTTATGGTAAAAATCGTAGTAACAATTAAAAGGAACTTAACCACGTTTTGAATCGAAGGAGCCGAGAACTTCGTGGCGCTCTGATCCGAGTGATTTTAACAGCCCGCTAGAGTATTCTGTTTCCGAGTTGGCACTGTTTGAATTCTGCGCCAGGAAATTTTATTCTTCATGTAAATGACGGTTATATTTTACAGTCGTTTGTTTGAACAAGAATTAACTTCTTTGAATAAAAATCACATCCCACTGAATACATTGAAGAGCGTGAGTAAACAATAAAAGAACAAAATAACACCTTCCACCTCACTGCCAGCGAAGCTTAAAATACGGTTCTGTGCCCCCGACCCTTTTAACATAATAAAATTTATTGCTCTCTTCAAGCGCGCAAAATTCTCGCGCTTGGAGCTTAACTTCTCTAATATGAACTCGCTGTTTACTTGTGTGATTTAAATCAAACAAAAGAAAGCTCGATTTCAGATGACGATTAATATATTGAAAAGGAACAGCAAACAAAAGACTGAAAAAATCGCCCCTCCTTTCACCTCACTGCCCACGAAGTTTACATACGCTTTTATTGCCCCGCGTCCCTTGCTGATATAATTTATTGCTCTTTTCAAACAAACGAAAATTCCCGAACACGAACAATCTGTTTCCTTGTGTGATTAAAATCTATAAAAAGACAATTTTCAGATGCCGATCGAAACACTGAAAGGGAACAGCAAACAAAAGACTAAAAAAAAAAAAAACACACGTCCCTTCACATCACTGCCCACGAAGTTTAAAACACGGTTTTATGGCCCCGCGTCCCTTACTGATATAATTTACTGCTCTTTTCAAGCAAAATTCTCGCGCTTGGTGCGTAAGTTCTCTAACATGAACGCGCTGTTTACTTGTGTGATTTAAATCTATAAAAAGACAATTCACAAAACAGTCTTAAATACGCCTTCGTTTAAGTTAAGTTAAGCGCTTAGAACGCATGCGGATAAGCGCTATATAAGTGTTATTATTATTATTATTATTAAGTTCCTTGTAAATCATTTGCATTTTGCTGTTAGAACTATTCACTGGTAGGGTTTGTATTTGGGGGAGGTGCAAGTTTAAATCACACCTTTGTGCGGTAATTATTATTGCGACAAAGCATTGTTATTGCTGAGTTGTGGTTATTTCATAAAGCACATGATAGGATGGTATATTTTGTAAACTTTTTAAATAAGGTAGATAAATATGTTCTAAAACTGCAAAACAGGGTCGTAAAGTAGTATCAGCCTAAAATACTGAAGCGTAACCTCAATGTGTTTTAAAGATTCTGAAGCAGCGCGGACATCATGCTTATGCTTACATGATATAGATTTCGGTAGCGCGTAGAATTCCAATTAAGTTCTTCTTTCTCTTTAGAAGTGTCTTAGCAAAGTGCGAAGGACCGACATAAAATGATCTGAGCGTTGCGATTTTGTTTGGTCATTTTGATTCCAACCACGTCACTTCTGCTCGATGACAAAAAGAACGATTGCGGGAGCCACTGCCGATTATTTTGCAGTGTACTCGATGAAAAAATGACCTTAACTTCTAAACGTAAAAAGGTTAAGATTTTAGTTCACTGTCTCGATGCTTATATTTGTGTGATTAAGAACCTGAAGCAAAAACAAATTAAGTAAAAGACTGCTCTCATCTTCGCACGGACTAAATTTGTACGAAGTTCAACTTCTCCCGATGGTACCCTTGTGAAGCATCATTATTCACAGCACAATGTAGCACTGCCTACTCCCCTGGTTCGCAATTTTGTCACGCCGAAGGTTTCCGATTATTCGAGCAAACTTCGGCTCGGTCTGGGCAGGTGTCATCTGGAACAAAGGGCCTATTGTTTAAACGTTAATTGGCAAATTCAGGTCGGTACAATGGGAACGTCATTGTTTACTAAAGAGATGTTATTCCACTTAGAGTAAGGGCCTTTTTTCATGGAGTGGGGGACACCGGTCTAGTGGGGTTGGTTTCTTTTGTTTACACGCTCTGGGGGACACAAAACAAAAGAAACTTACCCCACTAGACCGGGATCCCCCACTCCATGTAAACAGGGTCTAAGAGGTTAACGTAGCATCATTAGCATAAATGTCGATGTTAGAATTCTGGATATGTAATGGAATGTCATTAATGAAGTATTGAAGAGCAGAAAGAGTATAGGTCCGATGACGGTTCCTTGAGGGAAGGTTGAACTACGGTAATTAAACTACGCAAATTTTCAGTCAGCCGATGGATGGTTATTACATATGTATCCCTTAGAAAACATGTCAAACTGGATCTACTAACCATGAACAGCTCAGAAACAAGAAGAGGACGAGCTATAACTAACAACTGCGACCAGTTTCTCCAAAGCCGATTTAATCCAGGGCAGATTTGTACAGGAAGCCCGGTCTGTTCTCGTCCTCAGGGTTAACTGTTAGCGGACCTCATGAGTAGTCACGGTAACTAAACATGGACTCCTTTGAACAATTCGGCCCAGGGTTAGAAAATGTACAAATTTCGGGTTTACCTTCTTTTGTACTATTTATTGAAGTAAAATATATTAACCTAATGATGAGGACATCACTCTGGTACTTCGTTAGTAACATAAATTAGATATCTGAGTCTATTGTTATGTTATTGCGATTCTTGCTCTGCGTGTGAAAATCATTCCTTACAGGAAAGGAAGGTACTCACTGTAGATCGCCACATCAAAATATTAGGTGGAAAATTAAACTAATCAATATTACGAAAGTTAACAAATGTTGAAGATTAAAAGGCTTTTTCTCAAGATTTTTGTTGTAGTATACTAATAATAAATTATTACAAATAAATGCCTTAAGTGCTCTTCTAAAGGAAAAAGGTGAGGAAGCGTTGATGATGTTGGTGTTTAAGGTGTTGTAAAATTTAGGTCCTTGATAAAAAACGGAAAATTGTTTGGTTCGAGTACGACAGAAAGGCAGACGAAATTTGCACGAGTATCTTGTATTATACCAATGAATATGACTTTGTAAGGTAAATTTACAGGGGCACCCAACGTAGCCTGAAATTCATCCGATTGTTTCGAGTCGAAGTAATCGGATGAAATTCAGGCTACACCCAACGATAATTTTCAGAAGAATATCTGTTCGGAAGACGATTTGAGATCTAGAATTTTCGAAACATTTGTTGCAAAATTTCTTGCTTGCCTGCCTTTCCTAGGATTTTCGAACATCTAAAAAATGGTATAATTGCCTATTTTTTTGATCCCTATAATTTTCGGATCACTAAACTTCCACCTAGGAAATCCGAACAGATGAAAAATTTTTTTAGGGGATAAAAATATGCCTATATCTACCGTTCAAATACTAAAATACGTTTAACAATGCTATGTTTAAGTGGTTTTGAACTATATTCTCGTTGGGTGCCCCTGAATTTACAATGAAATTTTAAAGGTTGAGTATGGTTTTGATAGGAGAACATGAATAAGCCTAGTTGTATTAAGTATGTACCATGAAATTTTAAGATACCAAGATTTTGAAAGATTGGATCAGTATGTGCATCGAATCACTCGTTTCTGTTAAATCTCAAGACGAATAAGGTTAGTTCTGTAAGTAGAGGCTCAAACTAAGTTGCAGTAAAAAAAGTATGGATAGACTAGAGAAAAATATAGTGTTCGTAAGGTTTTCGTCGATAAATAGAAACTGCATTTACGAATAATTCCTATGCATTTAGAAACTTTATTGGCGACATGTGAGATTTCAGATTTCCAATTTAAATTTTCATCCATGATTACTCAAAAGAAAACTGTTTCTTTTACTTGATCAATTTTTTGGCTATTAATTAAAAGTTGAATAGTTTGATTCGTACGCTTTTGGCATGGTTTAAGTACAATATTAATGAATTTGGTTTTTTTCAAGTTTGATGAAAGTCTGTTAGCTCTAAACCATATTGACAACTTATTTAGCTCAGCGTTCAGTATATTAGTCAGGCAGTCTTTGTCCTTGTGAGACACAAATACGTTTGTATCATCGGCAAATAATATCAGTTGTAATGTTGTTGACGTGTTGATTATAGCCTGCGTAGCAGGTGCTAGGAAATAAACGGGCGCAAGAAAGAACGGGCGCGCGCGTTTTTTCTTGCGCCCCTTTATTTCCTAGCGCCTGCTACGCAGGCTATGTTGATTATATCGTTGATGTAGAGCAGAAAAAAAACAAAGGCCCTAGTATTGAACCTTGGGGAATGCCACACATGATATTAGCACGAGACGAAACATAACCATTGTATTCTACAAATTGAAGTCTGTTGGAAAAATAGCTCTTAATCCATTGCAGAGCCAAGCCACGTATACCATAGTGCTCAAGTTTATCAAATAAGATGGAATGATTGACTGTATGGAAAGCTAAGAGATCTAAAAAGACACCAACCGCTAATTCACCACGATCAATAGCAGATGAAATTTTTTCATGCAAATCAATTAAGGCAAGCGTCGTAGAGTGGTTTTTCACGAAGCCGAACTGGTCATCACAGAGAATATGTAAATTAGTTAAATAATCATACAAGCGTTTATAGATGATTCTCTCTAGAAATTTTGAAAATCTTCGTAGAACCGAGACAGGCCTATAGTTGGTGAATAGTGACTGGTCATCAGCTTTAAACACTGGTACCACACGTGCTATTTTCATTTGATCTGGTACAACGCCATGAGCGATCGATAACTTCATAATGTGAGCTAGAGGTCCCGAAATGATTCGAATGGATTCCTTAATTATAGACATTGGAATATTATCGTATCCAGCCACTTTCCCGGAAGCAAAAGATTGAGCAATGGTAATAATTTCATCCTCTGTTGTTGGGCTAAAAAAGATTGATTCCATCCTCGGAGACCCAGGGGCAGTCGGTCGGATCGGGAGAAAAGGCGGGACGAAAGTTTTCAAGTACGGGCGAAAGAGCCCCTGGGTACCGACTCTCACCGAACTATTTCCAAAAATTCTAGCAGATGCCGGCTCCTGATTGGGCACAAAAAATGCTTTGTATTTTTTGGCCCAATCGGCGAACAGTTTCTCCTGAGTTCTTTTCGTGAGTTGGTACACGACGGCTATTGTCTCGATCACGGCTTGTCTGGTTCATGCCCCAAAGAAATGCACGCAGACAGGAAACTTTCAGTTTGACATATTAAAATCCCCATCTGATTTCAAAATACTGTCTGCCCGAGAACTAAAGACGCTTTTCCAAAAATACAAGCTTGAGCTTACGACAGGTATTCACGCTTGAATTGGTCACGTCTTGTGTAAATATTAGGGAGTTTTCAAAAGATACCACGACGGCTCACAGCCACGGAAACGTCGCATGGAAAAGTGAATTCACATTTTTTTCAGTCTCTATCGTGATTATTCCAACTCGCTTACTTTGTCAAATGCAAGCGAACTCTTCTGGAACTGAATTTCTAACAACCATATCCACGTTCATGAAGAGAATGAATTTTGTCATTGCTTGTTTACGTCCTTCACAAAACATGAAATTAGGCATTTTCACGGGTAGTCGTGCAGTTGACGGCAAAGAAATGTACAAAAAAGCGTGATGCACGTGCAAAGTTTTTGTTTTGCCTTGTGAAGCTATTGCTTATTTGACTTTCTCGTCGGCGCCGCGTCTTAAACTTCCTATTATTTATGACATGATCCGTCAAAAACAGAATATTCTAGGGGCAAATTGAATTGCTTCTGCTGATAGTATCCCAAACGTTTTATCAACTCATCGGTAGTTCCTTCGTTTCTGGTTAGGAAAGTAGGAAATAAAAGTTTCCATTGCACGCACAAGCTTAGTGAACGAACCGGACAATAGCCGTCGTGTACGAACTCACGAAAAGAACTCAGGAGAAACTCTTCTCCGATTGAGCACAATAATACAAAGCATTTTTTGTGCCCAATCAGGAGCTGGAATCGGCTTGAATTTTTGGAAATAGTTCGGTGAGAGTCGGTACCCAGTGGCTCTTTTGCCCGTACTTGAAAACTTTCGTCACGCCTTTTTTCCCAACCCGACTTACTGCCCCTGGGTCCCCGAGGATGTGGCCTGCTCAGAAATCAGCATGAATTTCTATCTCGCCGAATATATTTTAACCCTAGAACCTACTTTGTGTGGCCAAAAACTTGTTACTGCCAACAACGAAGGTCGCAATATCCAATCCAAGCCCGAAATGAGACGAAATACGAGAAGATATTGGACGCAGCAGACTTTGCCAGACGTGAGAATTGTTCCTTCATAAGGCTTAATGGTGCCTTTTGGAAAACGTTACTCAAGGCAGCCAAAAAAACTCTAAGACAACCTACTATGAGAGCCGAGTCCGGTCTAACACGCGCGCTGATTTCAAACCGTGACATACAGAGAGAATTGTGGGAAGTTTAATATGAAAAACTTTTTAGGGGCGGGGGGAGATTACTAGCTGCTGAGAAACTCATCAAAATCTATGTACTGCAGCCTATTCAGTAAATATTGGGTAGAAATAAAATAGATAAAAAGTAACTATGAAAAATATACATGCTCCACTACAAGACTCTGTCAGTATATAAGAGAGATTTCTATAGCCATGTTTTTGCAAATCCAGTCAGATATATATCTAGCCGATTTTTTGAAAACCAACCTAACGAAGTTTGCAGTCGTTTGAGCGAAAAAGTGTCAAAAGGCAGGTTTTTTAAGCTCGAGAAGCTCCAAAATCGCAGTAACGAAGAAAAAGGAAAGGAGAAAAAGAAAGAGCGAGGAGAAGGAAAGGAGGAGAAGAAAAAAGCAATGGTTACATATGTACACTCTAAAAAAAAAACTGTTCGACGCAAAAGGTCCATTTGCCGATAACGTTGTCAAAAATCCGGCTTAGTAGATATATATTCACTTGGACAGTTAGCAAGGCTTTAAACGCAATAACAGCCAAAAACAAAACTTACATTTAATTTACTTTGTCAGTTTTAAGAACCAGAATTGAGAAATGTACTGCTTGTTAACAGTATAGCTGACCCTGTCTCGTTTTATGACCCACAGAACGAAAATAATTTTTGGAATTTCCGGTTAGGTCACGTTCGTCTCGTTATGCTGTCACACTATATTTTGGGGGTCAGAGTGGTTGGGGGAGGGGTGGGTGAAAATGACGCCAAACGTTTCCTGCTTAGAGTGGTTAACTTGCTTATTTTTATTCATAATGGTGGAATTTGAAAAGTTACTATACAGTCACGACTTAAAAATGATAACTCGTTTTTCTTGTCACGAAAGTTTTCGAAAAGGTTATGTTCAAATGAGTTTATGTTTCACTCTCACACGAGATCCTATGTCACGCAATGGTCGGCGACAAAGTTTTTTGAAAGCCTGAGTGTGTACAGCCGCCCGCCTCCCCTTTGAAAAAATCGCCCCTTGACAGACCACATATCACTGACCATCCAGTTGGCGTGATTCGGCTCAGTTGGAAAAAACCTTGCGTCCAGTCGTCTTTAAGGTCAGAGTTCGATTTTCGATGAAGCCTTGATTTTCTCATATTCTTTTTTCAACTATCATTTCTTTTACCAGCTCACAAAATCTCCCTTTTGACCCCACTCGGATAAAGGACCGCACGTTTATTAGCCCACTCAAAGACCCCTTATCATTTCAAACCATGATAAGCCCAGGGTTTATAACTGGAACACTAATTTGGCTGTAACGTCATTGACCTTATTGTTCCCCTGCTCAAATATTATACTTGATGTTAATAAAGGCGCAAAACATTATAATACTACGTCCTATAGCCAGTGTGCCCCGCGCGCCAGTGGAGCGAAAAGGAGTTTATAAAATTTATTCAGTTTAATGTATGGTCAAAAACCTCAAGTCTTACTTAAACAGGAATCAGACTTACCAAAAACGAAACTGAATTTATTTGTAGTTTATAGCTTCCATCCTTTGTTTCTGCATTGTTTCTTAACACAGTACATGATTTATAGTCTGCATTTCAAAAAAGGAGGAAAAAAAAAAACAATTTATAATTAAAGGTAATGTGGTGTATTATGTCCTTAGTCGATACCGTTAACAAGTTTTATTAAATTGACCCCAGTATTATTAGATGTAGAATTTTGCCCATGCTGTAAACTATAACTTGTCTGAACGAATTTACTAGTATATGAAGCTATGGGAACTGCCAACATCAATATTATGTGAATTTTGTCTCAGTTTCTTAGATCAGTTAAATGTTGTTTTGGCGGGGAAAAGAATTCAATCCCCCATTGCGGAGTAGTGACCTTGGACTGTGTTTAGAGTTAAAAATTATGCTTAATATTCTGATTTAACAGGACATGAAGCCACGTTGTATGACTATAAGGATATGCTGATCTAAATTGTCTGAAAGGCTCGGCAATCTGTAAAAAAATAATTAGGTGCATGGATAAGAACCATAATAGCTGCATGTATATCTAAGAGTTTTTCGTGATGGAAATATCAGCAAATATTTGAGAATTTTTGTCTCTCTTCCTTAGACCGAGGTTGCAAACTTTAAATGATATGTCTTCATCATTCTGACCTTTTGGTTGTCGCTTAACTTGAAAAAAATATCTTTGTGGGTCACGTTCCAAATCTTTCGGTGTTATTTCTTTGGTACAGTTGTTGAGTTCACACATGTCCTGAGAAATCACGTAATTGAAGCTTTGACATCTGATTTGGTTGTTGCAGGCTTCATAACACTCCGATGGATTTGATACTTTCATCTTCTGAATGGTGAATCCTTTAAGCATCTTACCCTTGATAGAATTTTCACCAGTACACTGCTGTGATGCGGCGGCTCCAAGGAGTATAATTTGATATAGCAACAGTAAAACTACTTTAGCGGAGAGTTTTGTTCTTAGTGCCATAGTAAATGTTTAGGATCTGTGGTACCATAAAAAAAGGATGAAAAAATAGATTTAAAAAGTGTTCAGGTTGAACAATTTGCTAGGTAAATCGTACTGACCTAAGAAGCCCAACGAAAAGTTTAGAATACAACATAATTATTGAAAGTAGACTAGCTCCTGTTGGCTAAATAGACTTTCAACTCTGTTACAACTAACCAATAATAAAAGTGATTTCATTTTTGATGGCTTGCATGCCGTTGATTTAAAAATGGTAAGCAGGCTGAATGTTTTTCAGTTACTCATTCGAACTAATTACCTATTTGTGACTGGCTTGTAAATCTCCCAATAAATTATAATCATCTTCCCCTATTTGTTTTCCCGCAGGACATGTCTTTTTTCATAACTTAAATGTTTTTACTACTTCTCAGTTAAGAATATTGCGCTTCAGGAAATAATATTTTTCTTTCTTTATGAATTGGTACGCATGTGGATAAGATTGCTGCGCGCTCTGAGACGTTATGGAACAACCTTAAAACTTTCCGACTTAGTACAATATCAAAAGAACAAAAAATCTTTTAAAATATGCAAGAAAATATGCTTATGAACTGTAAGCGATCTTAACAAAACGGTCGGTGCGGACCTCTATAGCAATAACAAGCCTCTTTGTATTGTTTAAGAAAAAAACAACAGCTTAGAATGAGTTTTCTAAAAGGTTAGGAAGGTAGAGGATTTATCCCGTTTAAAATTCAGCCACGTTTTGTTTTATTAGCCATTGGTGGATCAGTGGCTTTGGTCGAGAGAAAAAGTAACAAAGTGACTGAAAGTCACTGTCTTAAAGTAAATGCTATTCAATCTGTTAGAGAAGACGCGGCGCTTTTCAAAATGCCCTTTCTCCAAGGTATTTTGTTGTTTTTATTATAGCTTAGCACAGAAACCAGCAAACAATCGAAAGACTCTCATTGCAGTTTTTCACGTGATTATCCTTTCCATATGTTTGAATCTTTGATGCAGCAACTAGCAAAGATTGACAGTTATGTTGTCTTCAGTTTTCCGAGTCCGAAGGCGAATCTTTCTGTTCCATTTAAAAGCTGCATGTTTCTCAAGACATTCCTTAACAATATGGTCATTGTAAGCTATTGTACAGCTGCTTTACTCATCTGGGTTTAGAGACCTGTTTTAGACGCGCTATTGTATGGCGTACATCAGCACGTCGTGTTCCGATATAGGACGTAGTTGCCCGAAAATTAAATGAAAATAGCGAATCCACACAAATTGTGTTTATTGAAAAGTCCCGCCCAGCATAGAGAAAGCAAAAACGAACAAATATCTTACCAGTAAGTTGTCTCCTGTCTTGCGTAGCACGAAAAGGGAATCTAAAATTTATTGCGGGAAGGGTATTGCATCTGGCCACCAATAATAGCCACTGGGGTTGTCCGGCAATATTGTGAAGCAGGTTTCATGAGAATGCAGATTATCAGCGGGGAATTTTCTACCTGGTTTTGTGTTCAGAGACGGTTATTAATATTTTAACAATTTTTTTAACGTTCAAGGTTAGGTACTCAAGATAGAGCCAAAAACCATCTGCTTGAAACTTGTACATTACGTTACATTAATGAACTAAAGTATTTCATTGAGCTTAACTTTGCTAGGAAAAGCTTATTTTCCAACGCAGTTAACCTGTAGTTTTAAGTTAATCTCGGGGCCCCAGTGGTGAGAGCGCTGGACTTTCCCGAGTTTTAAAGTCTCGATTTGAGTGTCTAATGTTAAGGATACTGGTTTTGTGTATCCCAGCAGTCAAAATAGGCTATTTCCGAAACACTCACTCTCTAAATAAGGGAAACCTTTCTCCAGAAAATAAGTTTCATTTGCACGAAGACTAAAAATCATTAGAGAGCTTTGTGATAACGGCAAACCACAAACGGTAGTTTCAGGTTTTGCGTTAGGCGTTTGACGTTTATCGCATCTACCCGCCGCCGTTTAGCTAAACGTCTTTAACCTCAACCAAATTCACATAAAACTGAACATGTGGATTATGGAAAGATCCAGATGGAAGACGGTGGCTGCTACATGGCATTTTCTACGGGACTGAATTACGTTTTTCGGAATTTTTGCTATTAGAGCTCACAGAATGAAGGGCATTATAGGGACCGAAAACTTCAAAAAACAAGAAAGAGTTTACTTACTTTACGTTAAAGAGGCTGTCACATTGAATTTCCAAAGAGCAAATATTAAAGTAACAACACATGTGTTTTGTGTCCCATTTCGCAGACGATTTACCGTATCAGCTTTGTTTGACATGTGCTTTAAATGCGATGAAATGTGTTTAAGTTCGTTTTTTCTTTTGCTGTCAAAACTCCGGTCCTTTTTCTGAATTATATCTTTGAATTCGTTTTTAGTACGGCTCGATCAGCTTTAAACGGCGCTTGCCGTTTCTTTTTCTTTTTGTTCGTTTATAAATTGCATATTTTATATTTGTGTAATTATTTTCTTTTCCCTACTTACTTCTTTCTTCCTACTACTTGCCGTTAACCCATCTACTGCTCCAGGTTCTGCGAGTCACGTGTTTCTAGTTATATGGCTGAATCCACGAGCAGGCAAGATAAAGCGAATCCTAGTCGTCCTGACTACCCGAGCGGAGAAGGTGAACGTCACGCTTGGTCAATAACCAAGAGCCATTGATTTCGATTGAAAATGGCTGAAATAAGTAAGTTTAATACATTCGGAGCTGGCGCCGAGCAAGTGATGGTGTGTAATGTCCCATATATATAGGCAGACTTTTGTGTGTTGTGTGTTGCACCACAGGCAATTTAAACACTAGGTGGAATTTAAAAATAAACAAAAAAGACGTGTATTTTAAGTATATAACGGTGTTAAGAGAAAAATATAGATATAAGGTGTTAAGGTATTTAGCTTGTATCTTGTCTGACCCTTAAAAATGGTTTGATCAAAAGCTTGAATATATTAAAAGTTGGGGCGTTTTTTGATGTCGTTCGGTAATGAGTTCTATATTCTAGGACCTTGAAACAGGATCGAAAACATTTTAATATTGGTTCTACAGGTATGAGGTCGGTAAAAGTCAGCGTATCTTGTTGAATATTGATGAATCTGATTTCCAGTTTGAAAGATTTGAGTAAAAGCAATAGGTAAAGCGTCATGATGATTTACATGATGATGGTACATGAAAGAACTTACTTGGAGCGAGTAGATACTAAAAACATCAATAATTTTCAAATTTGCAGAAAGAGGTTTACTTGAAGCCTTGTAGTCAGCCTTAGAGATCGCCCGGACTGCCCTTTTCTGTAGTAGGTAAATTCGTTGCAGGTTGGTGACATAGGTAGAGGACCAAATTAAACTGCAGTAAGCAGTCCTCTAGCGAACGAGGCAAAAAAAAAAAAAATTAAATTAGATCAAATGGCCGAGGAGAAAACCAGAGGTTGTATTGTCAGAAGCCGAGCTCGATGGTATGAATCAGGAGAAAAATGTAATAAATATTTTCTCAACCTTTCGAAAAGAAGTTACAATAAAAGACACATAAAAAAATGGAAATCCACGGCAGGGTTAGCCTCCCCGCAGACGTCCTTTGGGGTTCGTTTGTCACGCATTCATTTCTCCACCACGGTCCGTGGGGGAGAAATAAATGCGTGACAAACGAACCCCAAAGGACGTCTGCGGGGAGGCTACGGCGGGGTCTACAATAGAAGACTCGAAAACTATCTTCAATGAAAAGCTTGAAGAATTACTACCAACAATTATATACTACCCAAGGCCAAACCTCCCCTGACCAGCTACTTTCTTAATTCTGGGCCTTTACCAAGACTAGACGATGACCCCCAAAGCCTTTGTGAAGGTTCGATTACTGAAGCAGAATGCTTATCTGTCATTAAAGCTTTTCAACGTAACAAGACCCCCGGAACAGACGCGTCTTACAGCGGAATTTTATCTCTGTTTTTGGAGGGAGATTTCTTGCCCTTTGATTGACTGTCTTAATCACGGGGCTCTTCAACGAGAACTGTCCACCTCTCAGAGACAAGGAATTATT
>NC_133208.1:10445568-10450568 GCF_958299795.1 Porites lutea | reverse complement strand
GTAAACGTGCTTTTTTAGGTCCAGAAATCAACCTTCTGACCTAAATCTTTGACGATGGTTGCTTTTTAACCCTCCGGTAATTTTGAATTTAACATCAATCCTCCCATTTATGTTTGTTTATGTTTTTGAATAAGCGCTTCTGACTCCGAGGGTCCCACCAAATATCTTTTTTCAAAACTCATTCTTTCAAACCAATACACAAAGGACAACTAAATTCTGCAATGGTATCGCCTGTTTTTTTCTGGTCCAAATAAAATCAACAATTTGAACACTGCATTTTATAGCGAAATACCAGATCACATTGAGCCCGTTATAATTATAATTCCCTGATCGTCCTTTCATTAGAAACAATCAATGCTTTTTGTTTGTTGACTTGGTCTTCTGATTCCCACAACATCTTGATGAGATTACTTAACACGTCTGTTTTACTCATGGTGGTGCCCGGTTGTAAAAAGAAAAAAGGTGGGAAGGGTTTATACCCAATTTAAAAAAGTGAACTCAGTGATGGAACCACAGGTAGCCCAAGCTCACTATGAGAGCCCTGGACAACATTATCCGTTGAAAATGTTTTTAAAAACCTTCCGTTAGTAGCTTATCGCTGTCGTAAAAATATTAGCGACATCCTCGTTACAGCCCAGCTTACTAACAGCACCGACACCAGTAACTCCCGACCCACCCCCGGTTCCTTTCGGTGCAACAACAGGAATTGCACCACCTGTCCCTATATTGAACATGGCCGTACTTTTCATTCCACAGGTGAGACCCACCACATCAAATGTCATATCACTTGTGAATCTTTTAATGTTATCTATTTGATTCAACGTCGCCTGTGTAATCTACAATATATTGGAGAAACTAAACGTCGCCTCAAAGACCGTTTTAATGAACACAGACGACCAATATCAACCCTACTGGTAATTACATCCATACTGCAGTTTCAGAACCAGTAATCATTCCGACAATCATATGCTTTTGATTCCTATTGAAAAACTTAAAAATGGGAGTGATTCTTTCAGGAAAGCACGTGAAGCCCACCTTATCCATAAAGCTAAGACAACTGAGACTCTGGGCATCAATAAACGTGATGAACTGTAACTATATAGAGCATATCTTTTTTTTTTTGTTATCTTGTCTTTTTAAGTAGCCACACCATACCACGTCATATTCAACAATTATTCGCCGAAGGCGAAGTTAATAACAACAATATTAACTATATTCACACGAAGTGATCTCAACAGAATCAGAAAGGAAACCATTAAAAAACGACTAGTTTGATTGACGGGTGAATTCATGCGTGAACACGAAGCCGTAAACAGTGGATGCGCAAAAGTTAGATCTTTACAGTATCTTCAAACATGGCAAATGATAGTTTTAATCTTTTTGTATCGAGTTTTGTAAGCTTTAGCATCAACAGTTTAAAAGAAAACGCCGAAAATTTAAATTACTACCCAATTCTGAGTAGAAAAGTAGAGCTTTATTTGTTTCTGTCAACTCACCGTGAATGAGAATTTTTTTGTTTGTCGCTGTGGCTATATGGCCGGTAACCGGTCAAGGTGTTAAAAACACTAAATGACCGGCAGTCTCATATTCTCGGCAAATTTCAAAAAATCGAAAGATTCTAGCTAATCTAAACTATCATATTTCGATTAAGGCAAGTCAAGCACTCCTGAAATGCCTTATAGATCTTAAGTCTAGTGTTTGGTTCACGCTGGGCTCAGAAGACGAAACCGTGTTTCGTGACACCTAGAACTTTATTCATCTCGACTGCCGGTCAAGGTTTTCAAAACACTAAATGGCCAACAGTCCCATATTCTCAGTAAATTTCACAAATCAAAAAAACTTCAGCCGTTCTGAACTATGATAAGTCGTGATCCTGATCAAACCAGCCGGTTTTGTGGGATTTCTACATTATGTTTTTGTTGGTCTCGAGTCTTTGGATGTTCGTTACTATTTTCTGTCCAAAGGATGGCGTGACAGGCGACGTTAGACGTCATAACATCTTGACCTTTGATCGGCCTCCGTAGTCTGCCACACAGCCGTTTTTAGTGTCGTCACGCAACGCTCCTCCCCACTAACGGCTGCTGAAAAACCCAACCACATTCCTTTCCCGCGATTAGCCAATTAGAATTCAGCTCCCATTTTCTGGAAAGTGTTCGCGCCACGTTTGCGGTATGGTGACTCCTCCAATCACAGCTTTGCTTTTATCGTTGTCCCATGTGTGAATCACAGAACAATCAAAATAAGCAGTCAACTAGAGTAGTGTTGTCGTAGTCGAGTCCTTTCAATATTTTTGAGATAAGCAGCAACAGCAAGCAAGTCGAGCAAATGTGATGCACAACATGGATGTGGTTATAAAGTTGCCGGGTATAGTTTCGGGAAATCGCTTATCGATAATTTATAAGATTGCTTTTGTTTGAATCAGTACCCCTGGGAGTTTAGTCTACACAGTCTTAGCTTCACATGTACAACAACACAATGAGCACATCCGGCACATGAAATTCATCATACATATGCACGTTAAAAACAACCAACGGATCCTGTTAAGAGTCTTGTATGCATATCAAACCTTTTTTTTTTTCACTTGGAATTTTGTTAACCGCTTAAAACAAACTTTTCTGCACACAACCTTTTCGTTGCTTGCAGACACAGTGCCCATCAAAATTCAGCTACGATTGATTGATTTGCCGAAAACTGAGAAGCGTGTTCGCCCCTAGCGCCTTGCGGCTCACGTATTGTCAAGTTTCTTATGCATGATTGGTTTGTTCGTTATACCACAAACACAAAGGGAAAGGAATGTGGTTCGGTTTTCAGCAGCCGTTAGTGGGGAGGAGCGTTGCGTGACGACACTAAAAACGGCTGTGTAGCAGCCAGATTAGCTAGATTAGCTAGAATCTTTCGATTTTGTGAAATTTACGCAGAATATAGGACTGCCGGCCATTTAGTGTTTTGAAAACCACAGCGAAAAAAAAAAGAAAGGCATTGCGAGGTTTCGATCCTCGGCTCTTTGGCTTATGAGGCCAACGCGAAAACTACTTCGCCCCAATGCCTGTTGTGAAAACTAGAGTGAAAAGTTAAGTTAAAAACCTGTGACGAAAAGTCTTGAATCTGTAGCGAAATAAACCATCGCTAAAAAAATGAAATCTTAGAGGTTTAGGTGACAGATCGACGGCTAATTCTGGATGTTGCCTCAGTCTAGGTGACGCGTGTAGTTTAGAAGTTAGTTCCAAAGACTTAAAAATACTGAAAAGATGCTATTGACTCTAACGATGTGTTATATTTTGCAAGGGTAAACTGTAAGAGACTGTCTTCACGCAATTCTTGATTTCACGATCGATGTTCGCTGTCTATAAAAAGTGTTATCAGCCATAACGTAGCCCCGGTAATAACCTCTGTGAGTGAATCATTGTAAAATAAACGTATCGTTTTAAAAAAAGTAGCCTTTAGACAGCGAATAAAACCTTGTGTGTTTAAAATTGCAAAAGTTTAGACTCGCTGTAACTGCGCGTGACCTCCTGTGAAGTCAAAAACTATTAAAGTTTCACGATCGATGTTCGCTCTCTATAGTGCTATAAAAAGGTGTTATTAGCGATAACGTAGCCTCTGTGAGTGAATCATTGTAAAATAAACGTTTCGTTTAAAAAAAAGCTAGCCTTTAGACTGCTAATAAATCCTTGTGTGTTTAAAAGTTTAGACTCGCTGTAACAGTGCGTGACGTCCTGAAAAGTTCAAACTATAAGAGATCCCATTAAATTCGCAAAATAAATCAAGACAGAACACGTAGCTACGTTTTGAAAACTCTTTATTACACAAGTCCTCTAACCTACTACTACTTCAGTGAAACATGGCATTTAAAAGTTAAAAAACTGTGACTGTCAAGTGAACTCTCACAAGCAGTGTTATTCGTACACCATCTTAGGACCAAAGCTGCTTCCCCTTGCCTTAACAGCTCATTTAGCCATCGCATTTACCTGATGTTGCATTAAATGAATGGGTTCCTCATCAAAGTTCACACGTTTCTCATTTCGGCTGTCTCTATCCGGTGAGAGTTTTAATGTAGATGTATAGCCTGTCTTTCCCTGTTGTTTTCGCTGTGTTTCTTTAACGTGTTTTGCCACAGGATGTTTCTTCCGTATTTTTGTAGGTCTGTTGCGTTTAGCCCCTTGTGTCTGCCGCTCTACTTTGCGCTTTCGTGAATGTTTAGATTGTAGAGGAGATTCGCTTGGATTTTAAATTGTCGCCTCTAACTGCGGTTCGTTCTTTGCGGGTTTAGTACCCGTGGTTATCTTGGGATAACTGTGACAGTTTTCAAACACCTCTGCGACTACCTGTTTGTCTGAAGGAGTTTTGGTTTGATTGTCTATCAACAGATACCCATAAGGCTTTTCGATTGCATTCACATAGGCGCTCATAAAGTTGGATTTGTCTTTTGAAAAATCCGTTCTGCTATTATATCCATCTGCTTACGATCACTAGGGCTACGAAAGAGGACCATATACTGAGCATTCCTGCTGATATCAGTGTTGAATTTTCCTTTGGGAAACATATTTTGCAGCAATAATATCACACTCGCATTGCGATGTCTCCCTTGAGTGAATAACAGCGAAAGTAGTGGACTATCTGTGGCCTGGCTCATGAGGTCATCAAACACCAACACGTTGTTAAAAATGGGGTCAATTTCCCTTAGATCTTCGCTCAGGTCTGGTAAACCTTGGGCAAACTCTATCTCATCACCCAGCGTTCTTTGCAAAGTTGCATAGCAACGTTGCCATTGGTTATAAAACCAGTAAATTCGTGTAGATTTCTTGCTAGGGTACTTGATACAATTCCTTGTTAGCAACTGTTCAACAAAATACGTTTTCCCGCATTGGGTCGGGCCTACTACCAGCATCGAGAACATGTGATTTAACTTAAAGTCCGGATAGGGTGTCATCTGTAAACACGGACTTGCTTCGATCCTGGCTACTTTTTGTGGTTGCTGTTTAGTACCTTGATGCCCACTG
>NC_133208.1:10378068-10433068 GCF_958299795.1 Porites lutea | reverse complement strand
CACACGACGCATGTGATCTTGTCTTGCATTTTGTCTTGTAAACGTGGCATTGCAGTACCAGCAGTCAAAGCAAGGTTTTTCATCAGCATAAGCGGTCTTCATGTGTAGGGTCAAGCTTTGAGCAGATGTCAATACCTTATCGCAAAACATCCATGGAAAACGCAATGGGTTGTTCGAATGTTACTGTCTTACATGTAACATAACGTGTTTGTATCCAAAAGTGAAGTAACACTCTGGGCATTTCACTCGATTTTCTGTTGTACCGCATCTCTTTAGCAATCTCTCATAGCAATGAGAGCTAGTCAGACGTTTGTCTTGCCAGTATGAAAATTGTTCCAAATCTTGCATAGATGCTGTCTGCATTGTGACTGCTATTTAACACGTTCGCTAAAATCATTCTGCCTTTTTATGCCTGAAAAACGCTGAGTCAGCAACTCCATCTCACTAGCATCCAGACCCTCGCAATCTCTGTTAGAGTGGGAGGGGAGGGGTTAGGGGAAGAGAGTGTTTTTAGGGCAAGGGAGTGGGCTTAGGGCAATCTAGCTCTGTTTAAGAGATAAGTAGTCAAGTAAATCAATCACACAGAAATAATCCTTACACACTTTTATTCAATCAATAACCTACCGTACAAATCTCTAGGCAAAAAATGCTAACTTAAAAAGCTTTAGGAGGCCTAGTTTAAGTGTGTTGCCCTATCCAATTATAACCATAAGGTTTGCTGCTACAATCTTTTGTTTGAATCACCCGCTTTTCAAAGACAAGGCCAGAATTCTTGACTTTGGGGGTTAGACAGATTTCTTGGTGGTCCTATTGGTGTCCATATTCACGCTTACAGGTACCGCAATAGGTTGTGGTGCATTCCCAGGGTTTCTGATCGCAGCTAAAATGTGACTTTTCATGGAATCAAAATTCAACAGAGCCCTGCCCTGCTCATCCTGAGTAAAACCGCGTATTTTGCATTCTGTCTCACCATTTTGTAGCATGTAAGTGTAATTTTTTGGACCCCCTGTCGCAAACTCCTGTATGGGTACGCCAGCGGTTTCGTCTTTCATCTGACCCAAAAACGGGCCTGTCTCCACTTCAGGTAAACCGTTACGCCAAAGATAAATGATGCTGTCTGTATCAAAGTATAGGACCTGCTCTTTCAGCAGCTCTAAATACTTGTACAACTCTAAGCGAGCCCATGACGTGGTGAAACTCGCGATAAAAATGTTGGTTTTATTGCTTAGAATGACCTCTTCTACAGCTTTACTGACATCAATTTCGACTATATCATCAGTGCAAATTCGTATGTCGTGAATGTTGTTACCAACATCTTCTATTATTGCATATAGCTCTGCAGGACTTGTGACGGTAAAGGTTTGAGTCTTGTTGGGTTTCTCGCCGAATTCGCCCCAGAAGCTGAAAATACAAAGAGGGAAACAAATCAAACACTGATTCTTTGAAGATCTTTGTCCTATCTTTTCATTCTAATTTTAATTACCTGTTGAGCATAAGTTTCGCCACTTGTTTCCGTCCCCCGTTTTTGGCCACTTTTGCAGGCTCTAGCTGAACCCCTTCACGGTCATAGTAAGCATTGATGTACTCTGACTTTACTGCCTCTGTGGTACAATTCTTGGGCCAACCCGATGCTTCAGTCTTATTTTTGAACCATTTATTTACATAGTCTGCAAACAAACCCTCTTTGCGCTGATTTTCAGGAAAATGCCACACCTCGGGAATTTTTAGGATCTTAACCAAGGTCCACAGCTTTCTGCAACTCAGGTGTGCACCAAGTTCCCGTTATACAGCGTTCCTCCGCAGTGTGGGTGCAAACCGCTGTACGAGTCAACCATTGTTTTTCCAATTCTTCCTTTACGCATTGTGTACATAGGGGAAACATGAGTTTGCCACCAATGTGGACGGGGAGTTCTGGTTGATACAAATGGGGTACTGGGAGAATCTTGACTTTTGCTGTACCAAGGTAGCTGCCAATATCTTGATTTGTTGGATTGACCAAAATCTCGGGGTGACCCACTGGATACGTTTTTGTTTTGTTGACGTACGGGTAAAGCGAATTTCGTCTCTTGCTGCTGCAACACAATGTAAACGCACTCCATGGGTTCTACCACCAAAGAAGCTATCTCTAGGGTTCAATGGCTCAGACAGCTGAAAGGTCTTCAAAAATTCCATGAGAGTGGGGTTTGTTTTCTTCTTAATCTCAAAATCATGCTCCCATTTCTCAATCACCGTATAGCCTGCTTGACGTAACTTCTGTGTCTTTTTACAGGTGGCTTCATAGATTTCTGAGATGGCACGATGTGGATGACAATTGTGTTTCCTGTAGCGATGGTTTGAAAAACATTTAACACACCCACGATAAAAGCAACCATGAAATGCATAGACCGTTTTGGTAGTTTCGTCATAGCCATCGACAAACAGAGCCTTGCCTTGCGTGATCACCTTTTCCTCTTTCACGTTGCGGACATGGCGTAGTTTATTTCCTCCTAGTTTAAAATCTTCAAAACATAACCATTCTAGTGCTGCTGTACTTTCATTCACATTAGCACCACACAAGCCATTCAATGGCTCTATGGCAATGGTATCCTCGGGGATAAGATCTCTTCGCCAGAATAAACTGCATGCAGAAGCAATGGTGGCACATTATTCTATAGGATTAAACCCTGCTTCCTCTTTAAATTCTTGTATAAACTTTCGACAGGCAGCTTTTAAGACCATTACATCAGAATGGCAGTACTTGTTTAACTGCTCCCAGAGGACATGTTCTTCACTTCTTGCCAATTCAGTCAATTCTTTTTCTTCATTGCTTGTGGCTGAAACTAGTGTCTTGCCGGTAGACAACCCCTGTAAGTTAAACTCTCTCTCGTATGGAACGCATGCGGAAAGAAATCTTTATGAAGCTCGACGAAATTGAATGTTTCAGGCAACTCTGCCAGTGGCATTGGGAGAAAACAAAGTGAATCTTTGCAGGTAATCATGGCGTTCAGATACCAGTAATGGAACTTCAGGGTTTTGGCGCCCGTCGTAAGCTGGTTTTTCACCTTAATACCCTGACGGTAAAGTTCCTCGATGATAAAGTTACTATCAAAACCCTTGAGGTTGTGAAAAATTATAAATAAATCGCGCTGTTTGTCTCCCACTTCTGTTAGTTGATTCATCGGGTCCATAAACTTTTGAATGCAGGTTTCGCCACTAAAGGCATGAGAAACATTGTGTGGATCTTCTTCAGTAGCATATCGAGTCAAATCTGCTATGAATAAATGCTTTCCCTGCTCTGTGGGTTCTATCAAACATTCGTATCAGCAAACACCATGAGAGGTGGTAGCTTCTTTTCCTCGTCATCATCATCATCGTCGTGTTCCTCATCGTCTACATCTTCAACACGTTGAATGTAACTTTTGTGGTTGTATATTTCCACAAATTCATGGCAGTGACGGCAAGTGTCGTGGTAGCATTTGTGAGGCTTCTTTGGATTCACTTTATAACCTTTACAGCATTTTAGACAATTCTTTAGTTTCTGACAAAGACTGACTTTTTTCTTGCCGTTTGGTTCTTTATGAGCTTTGAAACAGTCTGGACCATAGAAATCACGCTGACAGCCATTGCAGTGAATTGTACGTTTCTTGCCTGAGGAAAAATCTAGGCAACCCCCTTTATTTTTCTGAGAACGTGTTCGTTGACAACTTGCGCAGTTACGTCCCATACAAGAATGGTTTGCTGCGTCGTCTACATCGTACCCTTTACAGCAATAAAGGCAAAAGTACGACCGATTCAAAAAAGCAATAATGCTTGTTAATCCATTGTAGTGATTCTCGTGTTTAAGCAAATAAATGACTTTGCTGTACTGATGTACATTGCCTTGAAAAATACAGGCACAAGATACGTAATCAACCACGATGATTTTGTAGCCTTGGGATCCTAGAAACATTTGAAATTTTTCTACTTCCTCAAAGCCACAGGGACCCTCTGGTACCCCTGCCTCTTGGTGAAGCTGCTTAGCTAGGCGTTCTTGAATGGGTCTTCCATCTCTTAGATTTCTATATTGCTTCTGAGGATCGCCGTCTACGTACTCGTTCATTGTTACGATGCCACGAGCACAGCATAATTCATCTGTTTTTGATCTTGATCATACAATTTTTCTTTTTGTGCATTAAATCAAAGGGTAATCTGTTTGGATGTTTAGAAGCTGGACCTTTGCCACCTTTCTCAGAGTAGGTGATAAACGTGAGAGAGGCATTGAACCCAATGGCTGGATTCATATTTTGAGCGCTATTCATTTTTCTTGCCAGTGACTCAAACATAGCATGTACATAATCACCACGGTGTACAAACTCCTTCATGGGAATCCCATATTTCAAATGGGATAAGTATCCCGAATTGACAGTACCGTTTGAATGTTCTTTTGAGGTTTAAGGCAGATGAACTTTTGTTGAATCCGACAGGTTTTCCTTTCGTATTGTTTCCCTTACCGCTTCAAACAGCGACTCTGACAAGCCCTCTCCCAAAGATTCCTCTTCTGTGGGTTTACCTAACCGGTCAAACGTAACGGCGAATTGCTCTTTCTTGACTGCTCCCTTTAAACCTTGCCGTTTGTATGGTAGAAACGTGAGATTTGCTTTGAACAATGGATTCTCAGGCAGCTCTAAACGATTGGCTCTCTCTACCAAAAAGTCGTCCATTCCCTCGTCTATCAGATCAGACATGTCTACGTCCTCTTCTAAGTTTCTTTTAACTGCCCGTGGTTCGTCTTTCAAAGGTTTAATGTCCTCCTTTGCACTCTCGAGGTCTTTTTTCATACGTCTAGTACACACAGCTCCGCCCTGCTGACTTTCATCACTGACTAGTGTTGGAACTTAGTCTGAATGCAATAACCCAAGGCGTAATAGTTCAGCCGACTCTTCTGCTTTTCGCTTTCCTGCTTCGGAATGGACCTTACGAACATGTTTCTTCAAATCGTCTTTTCTTGAATATGTCTTATGACGGTGTAGACATTGAACGCGATGCTCTGAAGCCCCACAACGTTTCTTATGACGAAAGAAATTTCCCCTGTTCTTGATTGTCTTTCTGCATGTAGGACGGGCTCGAGGATACGTTGCTTTGCACATGATCGATCTTTACACAAGGACACAATGATCCCAAATGATTTTTCATGGTTGATAACCGTCTTTTATACCTGTTCTAGTCAAAAGAATGACCTCATCATCTAAAAATAGAAACAATTTCCGCTGAATCAGCAAATCGGTAGGTGACGTCACTGTGGCCTGTCCAACTTTAACCTGTTTCCTTACCATATCCACTCAACTGTGACTTCAAGCGAGGATAAGTTAGCACTGCCCTCGACTGATTTAGCCCTAAGCACTGCGCTCGACTGATTTAACCCTAAGCACTGCGCTCGACTGATTTAACCCTAAGCACTGCGCTCGACTGATTTAGCCCTAAGCACTGCACTCGACTGATTTAACCCTAAGCACTGCGCTCGACTGATTTAACCCTAAGCACTGCACTCGACTGATTTAACCCTAAGCACTGCACTCGACTTATTAGGGTAAGACAATTCGCCCAAAATTGGTTCGCCAAATTCTCCTATGTCATCATCATTCCCTTTGCTGTCATAGTAACGGATTTTGCGATTAGGGTGTCCGCTATGGTGTCCGCTGTTGACTTTCATTATTCCAAAATTTAGAAGGGTTTGTATGGCGACGAACCTCATTTGCATAACAATGGTGTCTAAACAGACTAGTAATACTGCTGCCACATCTTAGATCGTCTTTATTCCCTCTTATATGTCAATATTTTATCACCAAATTGTAAGAATACCTTTACTCTAGCATTACTCACACAGACTAGTAAAACAGACTAGTAATACTGCTGCCACATCTTAGATCGTCTTTATTCCCTCTTATATGTCAATATTTTATCACCAAATTGTAAGAATACCTTTACTCTAGCATTACTCACACTTTTAGGTGGAAATTTTGATCACGTGACCTAAAGCATAAAAACGAGGCTAAATCCTTAATGTGCCCTTTTTCGTGTCTTCTTTCAAAATATCACTACAAAAGTAAGTTATAACGAAGGAGAAAAATTTCATAGACTTTCTCACATAAAAACCTGAAACCTTCTACCACCTTATCACGTGATTAAAGCATGAAAACGAGACCATATCTTTAAACTACATTTTTCCGTAATGCAAATTACCGTTATTCACATCTTTCATCACAGATCATTTCAAGAGACAAGAATAACAACTATCTAGACTTCTACGTACTCTACAACCTTAGAACTGTGACCAATCGCCCCTTAAAAGTGTGATAAAGACATAATTCACAAATAAATTTATTGTCTTCATCACTATCACTTACATTATCATAGCTATTGTCACTTTCATCATTGTCATCAACATATTCATCACCATCATCTTCCTGCAAAGCCTTTTCACAGGGCTCGTCATCATCAGAACACGCGTAAAGTTTAGTGCAGGTTAGCCCACCCTTTTGGCACTGGCACCGATTTGTTGAGCATTGCTGCTTTAAAACGAAACAAGCTACAGCGCAATGCTGCATGTAAAAAGTTGTAACGTAAAGCACAATTTTGAAAGCGCCTTTCGCTATTTTGCAAGCGCAGTAAACAGTAGCTAGAGTACAGAATGTAATAGAAAGGATCTTTATGCTATCTGTTGTTTTTGAAGCCTTCAAAAACGTCGGTTTTGTTCCTCTGTACACTTTTCGCAAATCGTTGTCTGGTATAGAGCGACTGGGCTGTACACTGCATTTCACCTTGCATAACTCATCAGCCAGACTAGACGGGATTCACCCTGTGCAGATTCACTGATCGGGATACTGGATTCACCTGATCACCGCAGTGTCTGTAATAAAGAGGTTACGTTTTTATGAATTTACTCTCTGGGGCCGAGATTTAGTGTCCGTTGTCCGTATTAGAGAGAGTCCGTATTAAAGAGGTTTTTTTCAAGAAAATATATGAGAATTTTGTCGGGACATTGGAAACTGTCCGTAATAGAGAGGTGTCTGTACCGCCTGGTTCGAGTGTAGCATTGTGTACATGTACTTTGCTTGGCCAATCATGGTGGAACATAAATTTTACCTGTCAGCAGCTGGTTCTAGCAGGTTGCCATGGTTACCTCCTGTACAATGCTTCCTTCTTTCTCCATGTCCTTCTATGTTAAGGACACCTGCTATTAAGCTCATCTTATGTAAATAAGTTTAATGAGCTGTAATCATCCGCGTTTTTAATTTACTTGGTTTTCCTACATGAGCCCCTACAATTAAAGCCCAAGTTTCACTGTAGTAACTCCTGTATGCGTCTTGTTGTTGTAGTTAATAAAGAAGAGAGGTGTCCGTATTAGACAGGTGTCCGTACCGAGAGGTTCGACTGTACCTAACTGTGCACGTACTAAAAAAGTCATTTTCGGAAACAGAGTTTTTTTTTTTTAATTTTTGTCCTAGCCTAAATGCGTTTGTAGTGCTTTGCAACTATTGTCAGTTTATTAACTTAGAGTATTTAAGTTTTCGGTGTCATGGCTCTTATGCATTTCACTCTGTTGGTTAGGGATATGAGTTAACAGAACTGCATGTTAACTCCTTCTGTGAAGGGTGGGAAAAGTTGCTTCATCATTAGAAAGGTGTATGTACAAGTTAACAGAAGCTAACCAAGAACAAAGTACTGTGAGCAAAGAACTGTTTGTTTCTGGACAATTTCCAAAACTGACCATTTCAGAATTTGAAGGTGACACCCTGCAAAATCCTGTGTGGAGGAGTGCCTTTAATGCTCTAGTTGACTCTAGACCACTGGCAGCAGACATCGAGTTGAATATGTTGAATCAGTATGTAACTGGAAAGCCAAAGCAAGTTGTGAAACATTATCTTCTGATTGGGTCAGAAGATGCTTATCAGAAAGCCAGGTCTGTATTGCAGGAAAGGTATGGAAACTGTAATGTTGTGAGTACAGCATTTATTAACAAGTGTTAGAAGTGGCCCAAGATAGGACCCAAGGATGCCAGTGCCCTAAGGGAGTTCTCAGATATGTTAGACAAGGTGTTGGCAGCAAAGAACACCATTCCAGGTCTTTCTGTACTGGACTATGCAAAGGAGAATGTAAAGTTACTATCTAAGTTACCCTACTACCTTGAAACCAAGTGGAGAGATGCAATTAAACAATGGAGACATACCCATGGTGGAGCCAGTTACCCTACCTATCTTAAGTTTGCGGATTTCATCAAAGAAGCAGCATAGAAGGCAAACATCCCAGAGTTAGAAGGCCTCTCCTCGTTAAGTGGTCCAAGATTTAACAGAAATCCGAAGCCGAACCCAGATAATGAGAAGGGTAGTTCTCTGTCTACATCAGCTAAGGGTGGTGGGAACGGTAAATCAGACCCGACTAGTTCTAGTAAATCAAAGAACCCTGGTCCAGATGGTTTGACGAAGTGTCTGTTTTGTGGTGCAAAAGTTGGATGACTGCACTGGTTTCTGTAGAAAGACTTTCAGTGAAAGGAGAGACTTCTTCTTCCGAAACGTTTGTGTATGGGTTCCTATGAAGTTCCTGTAGATCGCCTTAAGGTTCAAGACGGTAAAGACAATTACGTCCCGCATACAGATGTCTTCCATCCAAAGAAACGAGGGCAGATAAAGGTGGTGTCTGACTGTTCGGCCCAGTTTAACGGAGTCAGCCTCAATGACTACTTGCTGCAAGGTCCTGACTTTATGAACGATCTGTTCGGTATTTTGTGTCGTTTTCGCAAGGAAAGCGTTGCATTTATGACGGACATCAAGAACATGTTCCATCAGTTCGTGGTTGCCGAAAAACACAGAGATCTGTTACGTTTCCTTTGGTGGTTGGATGGGGATCCATCAAAGGACGTAATCGACTATCGTAGAAAAGTTCACCTGTTTGGTGCCAGAGGTTTGCCAGGTTGCGCGAACTTTGAGCTTAGGCGAGCAGCTGACGATGGCGAAGAAGAGTTCGGTACAGATGCTGCGGCGTTCATACGCAAGGACTTCTACGTAGATGATGGACTGAAATCTGTATCAACGGTACCCAAAGCCATCCAGTTAATCAAGGCCAGTCAAGCAATTTGTAGCAAGGCTTGTCTCAGATTACATAAGATAGTCTCCAACAAGAAAGAAGTTCTCGAAGCCTTTCCTGTTAATGACCAGTCAAAGGAAATGAAGGAACTGAACTTAGCTGCAGATCCATTACCTACTGAAAGAGCTCTAGGCGTGATGTGGTGCGCGGAAAGTGACAGTTTCCTGTTCCGGATTGAACTTCATGATCGCCCTTTAACTCGAAGAGGTGTATTGTCCACCATTGGCTCCATTTATGATCCTAATGGGTACCTGGCCCCTGTTGCACTCAGAAGTAAACAGATTCTTCATCAGATGTGCAAAGACAAGCTGGATTGGGATAGCCCTGTTCCAGAGTATCTACACCGGCAGTAGGAAAAGTGGCGGCGAGAAATCGTACAGTTGGAGAAACTGGAGGTACAGCGATGTTTCAAGCCAGACAACTTTGGCCCAGTGAAAGCAGTGGAGGTCCACTATTTTTCAGACGCTTCAATGGAAGGTTATGGTCAATGCTGTTATCTAAGATTGATTAGCGAACTCGATCACGCTAATTGTTCTTTCATCGTCGGAAAAGCCCGGGTAACCCCCCTTAATCACAAGACTATTCCAAGACTGGAGTTAGCTGAAGTGGTTATTGGTTGAAATTGGTTTTTGGTTGATCAATGGTTCATCAAAAATAGCGAGGTTCATATCGAGTTGTGTGACATGTAGACGACTGCGTAGGCCCACTGAGCAGCAGAAGATGGTCTGCCTTCCTGACCACAGACTTGAACCAACTCCTCCTTTTTCGTTTTGTGCCGTGGATTACTGTGGTGTAGTCATGAGACAAGGAGATACTCACACTTTCATTGCTTTTACATAATGTCCTTTATTAACTGAACAACTATCTTTATCCTAGTACAAATCATAATCTACTTTCACTTGTAGTATCAGTACTTTTACATCCGTGCTGTATTACTTTAATATCACTTAGTACACGTAGTTTCACTAATGTTGGTAATAGTACATAATCGTTACTATGATGATCAATACATTACAATTACTTTGGACCGTTCATTGTCAAAGAGAGAAGAAGTGAAGTTAAACGCTATGGAGTAGTATTGTTTACGTGTATGAGGTGACGAAGTGTTCATCTAGAGACTGCCAATTCATTGGAGAGTTCTTCCTTTATAAATGCATTGAGACATTTCATGAATCGAAGAGGTGCTGTGAGACAACTGAGGTCCGACCAAGGGACAAATTTGATTGGTGCACGAAGTGAACAGAAAGCAGCATTATGTGAGAGGAATTAAGATCGCGTTCAAGACTATTTGCTAAGGAATGGATGCGAGTGGATTCCATTCAAGTTGAACGTACCCCATTCTAGTCACATGGGCGGGACATGGGAAGGTATGATTCGTAGTGTACGCAACGCACTTGAACCACTACTGTTACAAGCTGGCAGCCAACTTGATGATGCGACATTGCGAACACTCTTGACAGAAGTCGAGTGCATTATTAATTCAAGACCCCTCAGCGTCGATAACTTGTGTGGTGCAGAAGCGCCAGAGCTACCGCCCCCAGGAAAGTTTCAAAGAGCCGATATGTATTGTTACAGACGTTGGAGAAGAGTTCAGTATCTATGAATTCTGGCTGAGATGGCAGAGAGAGTAGCTTCAAATTTTACAAATCAGGCAAAAGTGGGTCCGGCCTAAGAGAAACCTTGCTGTTGGTGATATAGTCATCTCTAAGGAAAGTGAAAGCACGCGCAACAAGTGGCCAATTGGCAAAGTAGTGCAGGTGTAACCTAGTGACGACGGGTATGTCAGAAAGGTCAGGTTGCTGATGGCAGATGGGAATTTGGATGATAGTGGCAAACGCCAACGCCCACCATCATATTTAGACAGACCTATACACAAGCTCGTTCTATTGTTGACTGGAGATGAAGTGTTCCAGGAGGATGTCTTTCACGAGGAGACCAGGGAAATCCCAATCGAGGAGCCAACAAAGAAAAATTGAAAGACGTTGCAAAGGTTTTATTGTCAATGAACATTGTAGCGAACACTTGATTTTGATTAACTCATTTAACATTCAGTCGCTGTTGCCGATCAGTTACTTGAACTTTCGAGATTCTACTGATTGAGTATCAAACTGATAGTTTGTTGAACGTTTAGCCCTATGGACTCGTATAGGTTTATTGCTTTGTCTTAACTGCATGACATGCAGTTGAGGTGCCATGTTACTACAGTAGTGCCGTAGTAAGGATTTATCAGTATTTATGGTCAGCGGTTGTTCCCATTTTGCTTAGGACTCGTGCTAGTTGCCGCCATGTTCTTGTTTATCACATGTGTGATTTAGGTTTACAATCTATGTAATCCTTCGCTCATCCGTATCGTGTAAGGCAGACTAAGTTGTTAACTGAAGAACTGAAGAGTTAAAGATTATCTGGAGTTAAACTGAAGATCTGAGGATTAAGGTGTTTCTCTTTTTTTCTTGTGAATAACAATGAAACTCCTTCGGATGCCAAGTACGACTTTGGAGGGCAGCCACAGCTTAGGAAAGATTGATGTGAAAGGTGTCGAGCTTTTCTGGAACGATTCGGTCCACGAAAGCGATGATTACTTTGGAACAATTGAATACTTAAGTGAAAACTTCGATGGTGAGGCTATAAACTGGTCGTGTGTTGTACACTTTCATTGTATGCAAATAAGTCTTGTCATGAGCACGCAGTTTATCCTCGGCGATGACTGAAATAACGCGCCATGTTAATCCACAAGCAGCCCAAACACCCTTACGATGAAAGGGTGTAAAGTAATTTACTTACCATAGGTGACGCGTGACCTTTTTGCCAGACGAGTCGGTGTCGCGTTACAGGCGACCGTTGAAAATATGGTACTTTGTATCAGAAATAAAATACTGAGATCTTCGAACGCTAAATAACGTTAAATCTAATTTTTCCTTCAATGAAATAAATAAAAAAGACTTTCCAGCGATGTGTTCCACCGTGTTTCGGTGTCTGCTTGTCGTTTTACTGTTTTTTTTTGGCTTTATTGCATAACAACTGTTACTGCAGTACTCCCTTCATAACACGAAGTCAAGGCTGGTCACCTCGATCTGGCAAGGCCCTGGACCAGTCGCAACAAAAATGCCGTTTTTTCGCCGAAATTCAAGTCTGCTGTAAATTTTTTCAGCTCCAACCCAAGAGGGAAAACTCCTTTTCCTCTCTAAAAGAACGGATCGAAAAAAGCTTTATAATTTCCCCATCAAATTGAACCATTTGTGCCGGACTTCGAGGCACGTCTGGCTTTCGTTCAGTGCCTGTGACCGCTGTTGCGCTTACCAACTAATTTGCATTATGACAATTAACACGTACACGACGGGTGCAAGGGCTCACTTCTTCACAGTGCAAGAGCCTAGTAAACATGTCATTTCCGCCCTTGCACCCGTCGTTGCTGTAAATTTCCTCAAGGGAAAGGAATTCTACGAGAATTCAAATCAATCTTACCGGATTTAAGAAAAGTAAAATTTCTCAGTCGTTTAAGTTCTATTTATAAATCGTTTCAAGTTAATCGGGTTTACCAGTAATTTGTTAATTAGATTACCTTGACAGCTTCGTTGTCCCCAGACAGAACAAAGAGTCAGCAGTCTCTTATTTTTTCTTCTCGGGCTTACGTTCTCGTTTATCGCGGCTCGCGTGCAGTGTTTCTCTTGCAGTAACTTTGTAAAGAAAAATAAGAGACTGCTCGCAGTCTAAGTATTTCATTTCTGATACAAAGTCTCATATTTTCAACGGTCGCCTGTAGCGCGACACCGACTCGTCTAGCAAAAAGGTCACGCGTCACCTATGGTAAATAAATTACTTTACACCCTTTCCTCGTAACGTGAGTTTGGGCTGCCTGTGGTCTGTTGCAATGACCTAATTTCTCTCGAATTGATATTCGTGTATTTATCCCGGCGTAGCTAATCGAACAAAACCGAACTAAAAATCAGTGGAACTCAATCGAACCCAACCGGTCGGATTGTCGTTCGATTGGTTCGGTAATCGAACGATGGGCTCCTGTACCAAGGTACCGTTCCAGTAAACTACAGTGATTGTAAGGGGTAATAATACGATCCTAAAATTTCGTAGGAAATACTAAATAAAGGTCAATGAAACTTACTCTGCAGTTAGTTGTTGTTGTCCTTAATCCTCAACCGAATTTTCCTGATACAGTGGAACCTCGATTTAACCAGGAGCCCGATTTAACTAATTGCCAAGGGACTGAGGAGATTTGTTCGTTATATGGAACACCTCCATTTAACGAATTTTCGGGAAAACTACCAAAATGGAAAGGAAATATGTAAATCAATATTTTGATTTGATCTTTAAATCGCTCTAGCTATTATTATGGCAGAATTACAAAGAGTACATTCAAAGAAATATTTATTAACATATTTCCTTTCCGTAGGAACACCCCCAGTAGATAAGAGCACCGGCCTGAGAAGATCCTGTCCCAAACTTGCTACTTACTGCCACTTGTTGAAAAAGAGGAAAAAAATCTAACAACAGTTTACAGCCGCAATTCTTTTTGCAATATTTTTGTCTAAATCATCCCTGAAAAAATAAAGGTCAAACGCTTTTCAAAACGAAGGGTAGACATCAACAATTTGCAACATGTCACCATATATCTGACACGCGATTCTTGGCTTCCGCAACCCCCCGAGTGTAAAGTGAGAAGTGAAACATTAGATACTATGCCCAGGAGGCTAAATGTTCCAATTGTCTTTTGACGGTTGAACAATTTGACCCTGCCAGCGGCAGCCCGTGTCGGTTTGAAATTGTAGACTTGACGGTTGGAGTCCGTTGCGGGGCTGCTGTCGACGCGCCTAGTCCCGGCCATGGATTGTCTATTTCGTTGGCGATTTAGGACCTTCGAAATGGGAATTTTGACGATGTGAATGATGGAAAATGTGCGTTATATGGCAGACATGTGTGATATCAGAACATCTGTTTCTGGCGGAATTGTCTTCATGTCGCAAATGTCACGGAATTTATCGCCGCCGAGAGAGGACCCGCTCAAGAGAGGCTTGCCAAACTTCTCTTCTTTTTCTCTATAGCCTGCGAAAACATCCGTTTCTCTTCGCTCTTTGCCGCTGTTGTCGCTGTTGTCACTATTGTCGCTGTTGTCGCTGTTGTCACTGTTGTCGCTGTTGTCGCTATTGTCACGCTTGTCACTCTTGTCACTATTGTTGCTGTTGTAACCGTTGACGCTATTGTCACTGTTGACACTCTTGTTGCAGTTGTCACTGTGGTCACTGTTGTCACTGTTGTCACGGTTGTCGCTTTTGTCACGGTTGCCGCTTTTCTCACGGTTGTCACTATTGTCACTATTGTTGCTGTTGTAATCATTGTCGTTATTAAAACTTTTATTGCTGTTGTCACCGTTGTCACTGTTGTTGCCGTTGTCACTGTTGTTGCTGTTGTCACAGTTGTTGCTGTTGTCAAGTTGTCGCTGTTGACACCGTTGTCACTGTTGTCACTGTTCTCACTGTTGTCACGGTTGTCACGGTTGTCACTATTGTTGTTGATTTAACCGATGTCGTTTTTAACACTTTCTTTGCTGTTTTCACCGTTGTCACCATTGTTGCTATTGTGAATGTTGTCTCCGTTCTCACCGTTGTCGTTGTTGTCATTGTTGTCGCTGTTGTCACGGTTGTCACTGTTTTTGCTATTGTTGCTGTTGTAACCATTGTCGCTGTGGTCACTGTTGTCACGGTTGTCACTGTTGTCACTGTTGTTGTTGTTGAAACCGTTGTCGTTGTTAACATTTTTATTCCTGTTGTCACCATTGTCACTGTTGTTGCTGTTGTAACTGTTGTCACCGTTGTCACTGTTGTTACCGTTGTCACTGTTGTCGCTGTTGTCACAGTTGTCACAGTTGTTGTTGTTGTCACAGGTGTCATTATTGTCACTGTTGTTATATACTGTTCTCGCTGTTGTCACGGTTGTCACAGTTCTAACTGTTGTCACTGTTGTCGCCGTTGTTACTGTTGTCATTGTTGTCCCTCTTGTAAAAGTTGTCACCGTTGTTGCTATTGTAACTGTGGTAACTGTTGTCACCGTTGACACTGTTGTCGCAGTTCTCACTGTGGTCATTGTTGTCACTGTTGTCAGCATTGTCACTGTTTTCACTGTTGTCGCTCTTGTCACAGTTGTCACCGTTGTCACAGCTGTCACTGTTATCATAGTTGTCGCTGTTGGGGCCGTTGTCACCGTTGTGACTAATGTCGCCGTTGTCCCTAATGTCCCTCTTCTCACCGTAGTCACTGTTGTCACCGTTGTCGCTGTTGTCACCTCTATCACTGTTGTAACTGTTGTCACTGTTTTCACGGTTTTCACTGTTGTTGCTGTTGTCACAGTTTTCGCTGTTGTCACTGTTGACACTGTTGTCGCAGTTCTCACTGTTGTCGCTGTTGATACCGTTGCCACTGTTGTCGCTGAAGTCACTGTTGTCGCTCTACTCACAGTTGTCAAAGTTGTTGCTGTTGTCATCCTTGTCACTGATGTCACTGTTCTTACTTTTGTCACTATTGTTGATGCTGTCACCTTTGTCACTGTTGTCACAGTTGTCACTATTGACACTGTTGTCGCTGTTGTCACTGTTGTCAACGTTCTCACCAATGTCGCTGTTGTCACTGTTGTCGCTGTTGTCACTGTTGTTGCTGTTTTCACTGTTGTCGTTGTTGTCACCGTTATCACTGTTGTAACCGTTGTCACTGTTTTCACGGTTTTCACTGTTGTTGCTGTTGTCACAGTTTTTGCTGATGTCACTGTTGACACTGTTGTCGCAGTTCTCACTATAAGCTGTTGACACCATTGCCACTGTTGTCGCTAAAGTCACTGTTGTCACGGTTGTCACTTTTGTCGCCGTTGTCACTGTCGTCACTGTTGTCACTCTTGTCACAGGTTTCGCAGTTGTTGCTGTTGTCACCGTTGTCACTGTGGTCACTGTTGTCACTATTGTTGAGGCTGTCACCTTTGTCAGCGTTGTCACGGCTTTCACTGTAGTCGCTGTTGTCACAGTTGTCACTGTTGTCACTGTTGACACTTTTGTAGTAGTTTTCACTATGGTTGCTGTTGTAACCGTTGTCACCATTGTCAGTGTTGTCGCTCTTGTTACCATTGTTGCTGATGTCACTATTGTCACAGTTGTCACTGTTGTCGCTGTTGTAACCGTTGTCACCGATCTCACCAATGTCGCTGTTGTCACTGTTGTCGCTGTTGTCACTGTTGTCGCTGTTGTCACTGTTGCTGCTGTTTTCACTGTTGTCGTTGTTGTCACCGTTGTCGCTGTGGTTACTGTTGTTGCTGTTGTCACAGTTGTAACTGTTGTCACTATTGTTACTGTTGTAACCGTTGTAACTATTGTCGCTGTCGACACTGTTGTGGCAGTTCTCACTGTGGTCACTGTTGTCAACGTTGTCGCCGTTTTCACTGTTCTCGCTGTTGTCACGGTCGTCACTGTTTTCACAGTTCTCGCCGTTGTCACTGTTGTCACTGTTGTCACAGTTGCAGTGTCACAGTTGCAGTGTCACAGTTGCAGTGTCACAGTTGTTGCTGTTGTCACCGTTGTTACTGCTGTCACAGTTGTCATTGTTGTCACCGTTCTCACTGTTGTCGCTGTTGTCACTGTTGTCAATGTTATCACTGTTATCACCATTGTTGCTGTTGTCACTGTTTTAACTGTTTTCACTGTTGTCACGGTTGTCACTGTTGTCGCCGTTGTCGCTGTCCTCACCGTTATCACTGTTGTAGCCGTTGTCACTGTTTTCACGGTTTTCACTGTTGTTGCTGTTGTCACAGTTGTCGCTGTTGTCACTGTTGACACTGTTGTTGCAGTTCTCACTATTGTAGCTGTTGACACCGTTGCCACTGTTGTCGCTAAAGTCACTGTTGTCACGGTTGTCACTTTTGTCACCGTTGTCACTGTTGTCACTGTTGACACAGTTGTCACAGTTGTCACTGTGGTCACCGTTGTCACTGTTGTCACTGTTGTCGCTGTTTTCACCGTTGTCGCTGTTGTCACAGTTGTCAGTATTGTCACTATTGTTGCTGTTGTAACCGTTGCCGTTGTTAACACTTTTATTGCTGTTGTCACCCTTGTCACTGTGTTCGCCGTTGTCAATGTTGTCACAGTTGTTGCCGTTGTCAAGTAGTCGCTGTTGTCACTGTTGACACTGTTATTGCAGTTGTCACTGTCGTAGCTGTTGACACCGTTGTCACTGTTGTCGCTGTTCTCACTGTTTTCACGGTTCTCACAGTTGTCACTGTTGTAACTGTTGTCGCCGTTGTCACTGTTGTCACTGTTGTCACAGTTGTCAATGTTGTCACCATTGTCACTGTTGTCACGGTTGTCGCTGTTGTCAATGTTGTCGCTGTTGTCACTGCTGTCACATATGTCACTGTTTTCACTATTGTTGCTGTTGTAACCATTGTCGCTTTGGTTTCTGTTGTCACTGTTTTCACCGTTGTCGCTGTTGTCACGGTTGTCACTGTTGTCACTTTGTTGTTGTCTAAACCGTTGTCGTTGTTAACACTTTTATTGCTGTCGTCACACTTGTCACTGCTGTCGCTGTTGTCACTGTTGTGACAGTCGTCACTGTTATCGCCGTTCTCACTGTTGTCGCTGTTGTCACAGTTGTTGTTGTTGTCACAGGTGCGGTTGTTGTCACTGTTGACACTGTTCTCGCTGTTGTCAATGTTGTCGCTGTTGTCGCTGTTGTCGCTGCTGTCACGGATGTCACTGTTTTCACTATTGTTGCTATTGTAACCATTGTCGCTGTGGTCATTGTTCTCACGGTTGTCACTGTTGTCACTGTTGTAACCGTTGTCGTTGTATTCACCATTGTCGCTGTTGTCACAGTTGTTTCTATTGTCACTATTGTTGCTGTTGTAACCGTTGCTGCTGTTAACACTTTTATTGCTGTTGTCACTGTTGTCACTGTGTTCGCCGTTCTCACTGTTGTCGCTGTAATGTCACAGTTGTTGCTGTTGTCAAGTTGTCGCTAATGTCACTGTTGACACTGTTGTTGCCGTTGTCACTGTCATAGCTGTTGACACCGTTGTCACTGTTGTTGTGTTCTCACTGTTGTCATGGTCGTCAGTGTTGTAACTGTAGTCACCATTGTCACTGTTGTCACAGTTGTCACTGTTGTCACCGTTGTCACTGTTGTCACCGTTGTCACTGTTGTCACCATTGTTGCTGTTGTCAATGTTGTCACTGTTGTCGCTGTTGTCGCTGCTGTTACGTATGTCACTGTTTTCACTATTGTTGCTGTTGTAACCATTGTCGCTGTGGTTTTTGTTGTCACTGTGGTCATTGTTGTCACTGTTGTCACCGTTGTCGCTGTTGTCACTTTTGTTGTTGTTGAAACCGTTGTCGTTGTTAACACTTTTTTTCCTGTTGTCACCATTGTCACTGCTGTCGCTCTTGTCACTGTTGTCACCCCCGTTACTGTTATCGCCGTTCTCAGTGTTGTCACTGTTGTCACAGTCGTTGTTGTTGTCACAGGTGCTGTTGTTGACACTGTTGTCACTGTTGTCACTGTTGTCACTTGTGTTCTTGTTGAAACCGTTGTCGTTGTTAACACTTTTATTGCTGTTGTCACCATTGTCACTGCTATCGCTGTTGTTACTGTTGTCACCGTTGTCACTATTATCGCCGTTCTCACTGTTCTCGCTGTTCTCACAGATGTTGCTGTTGTCACAGGTGCCGTTGTTGTCACTGTTGTCACTGTTCTCGCTGTTTTTACCGTTGTCGCTGTTGTCACAGTTGTCAGTATTGTCAGTATTGTTGCTGTTGTAACCGTTGCCGTTGTTAACACTTTTATTGCTGTTGTCACTGTTGTCACTGTGTTCGCCGTTCTCACTGTTGTCGCTGTAATGTCACAGTTGTTGCTGTTGTAAAGTTGTCGCTGTTGTCACTGTTGACACTGTTGTTGCCGTTGTCACTGTCATAGCTGTTGACACCGTTGTCACTGTTGTTGTGTTCTCACTGTTGTCACGGTCGTCAGTGTTGTAACTGTTGTCACCATTGTCACTGTTGTCACAGTTGTCACTGTTGTCACCGTTGTCACTGTTGTCACCGTTGTCACTGTTGTCACCATTGTTGCTGTTGTCACTGTTGTCGCTGTTGTCGCTGCTGTTACGTATGTCACTGTTTTCACTATTGTTGCTGTTGTAACCATTGTCGCTGTGCTTACTGTTGTCACTGTGGGCATTGTTTTCACTTTTGTCACCGTTGTCACTGTTGTCACGGTTGTCACTGTTGTCACTGTTGTTGTTGTTGTTGTTATTGAAACCGTTGTCGTTGTTAACACTTTTATTGCTGTTCTCACCATTGCCACTGCTGTCGCTGTTGTCACTGTTGTCAGCATTGTCACTGTTGTCGCCGTTCTCACTGTTGTCGCTGTTGTCACAGTTGTTGCTTTTGTCACAGTTGTCATTGTTGTCACTGTTGTCGCTGTTGTCACTGTATTCACGGTTGTCACAGTTGTTGCTGTTGTCACTTTTGTCACTGTTGTCACTTCTGTTGCTGTTGTCACTGTTGTCGATGTTGTCACAGTTGTCGCTGTTGTCACTTTTTTTTGCTGTTGTTTCGGTTGTCACTATTGTTGCTGTTGTAACCGTTGTCGCTGTTGTCACTGTTGTCAGCGTTGTCGCTGTTGCCACTTTTATTGCTGGTTTGACAGTTGTTGCTGTTGTCACCTTTGTCACTGTTGACGCTATTGTCTCCGTTGTCACTGTTGTCACTTTTGTTGCTGTTGTCAGCGTTGCTGCTGTTGTCAGTATTGTTGCTTTAGTCACTGTTGTCGCTGTTGTCATCAATGTCACCGTTGTGACTATTGGCGACATTGTTGCTTATGTCACTGTTGTCACCGTTGTCGCTACAGTCACTGTTGTCACCGTTCTCCCTGTTGTCACGGTTGTCACTGTTGTCACTGTTGTCACTGTTGTCACTGTTGTCACTGTTGTCACTGGTGTTGTTGAAACCGTTGTCGTTATTAAAACTTTTATATTGGGACGCCCTTTCAACAGGTTAATAACATATCGTAGGGATTTTGTGTGCATGCGACGGCCTTCGCTTACTGTCATTAAATACAGAGATCGTGCTGGACTTTAATGGCCACTTAAGTGGCGTTTAATTAACAAAAATCACTAACAAGTGGTGATTACAATAGCACACTGTTCCAACGAAATTATAAATTACTATGACATTTCAACTCAGGAAAAATTACGTGGGGGCAAATTACGCCCGCACAAAAATAAAAACAAAATTAGAAAACAACCAAGGAGACGTTGTGTGGGGTGGTGGGACAAAAATAAGTTGCGATAGACTTTCACTTTCGCTGAGATGTGCTCGCTGAGCTTGTTCGCAGAAAAAGGGGAAGAACTTACTTGTCGCAGCCTTTACATAGCTGATGTCTCTCCACGTGACAAAAAACTGTGTAATAGACCGCAGAGGCCACCCAGAGAACTGCTTATCGCAATGCCGCTCCTTAGCTGTTATCTACTGATAAGCTTATCTTTGGTCCCAACATAAAAACCATTATGCTCCTTCCGTTACATAATGCTGGCCTTTATTGCTGTTGTCACCGTTGTCACTGTTGTCGCTGTTGTCACTGTTGTCACTGTTGTTACCGTTGTCACTATTGTCACCGTTGTCACTGTTGTTGCTCTTCTCACAGTTGTCACAGTTGTTGCTGTTGTAACCGTTGTCGCTGTTGTCACTGTTGACACTGTTGTCACAGTTGTCACTGTGGCCATGCACTGTTGTCACTGTTGTCAAAGTTGTCGCTATGTTCACCGTTGTCCCTGTTGTCACAGTTGTCAGTACTGTCACTATTGTTAATGTTGTAACCATTGCCGTTGTTAACACTTTCATTGCTGTTGTCACCGTTGTCACTGTGTTCGCCGTTGTCACTGTTGTCGGTGTTGTCACAGGTGTTGCTATTGTAAAGTTGTCGCTGTTGTCACTGTTGACACTGTTGTTGCAGTTGTCACTGTCGTAGCTGTTGACACCGTTGTCACTGTTGTTGCTGTTCTCACTGTTGTCACAGTTGTCACGGTCGTCACTGTTGTAACTGTTGTCGTCGTTGTCACTGTTGTCACAGTTGTCACTGTTGTCACCATTGTCACTGTTGTCACGGTTGTCGCTGTTGTCAATGTTGTCGCTGTTCTCGCTGTTGTCGCTGCTGTCACGTATGTCACTGTTTTCACTATTGTTGCGGTTGTAACCATTGTCGCTTTGGTTTCTATTGTCACTGTGGTCATTGTTGTCACTGTTGTCACCGTTCTCGCTGTTGTCACTGTTCTCACTGTTGTCACTTGTGTTGTTGTTGAAACCGTTGTCGTTGTTAACACTTTTATTGCTGTTGTCACCATTGTCACTGCTATCGCTGTTGTTACTGTTGTCACCATTGTCACTGTTATCGCCATTCTCACTGTTCTCGCTGTTGTCACAGATGTTGTTGTCACAGGTGCCGTTGTTGTCACTGTTGTCACTGTTCTCGCTATTTTTACCGTTGTCGCTGTTGTCACAGTTGTCAGTATTGTCAGTATTGTTGCTGTTGTAACCGTTGCCGTTGTTAACACTTTTATTGCTGTTGTCACCGTTGTCACTGTGTTCGCCGTTGTCATTGTTGTCGATGTTGTCACAGTTGTTGCTGTTGTCAAGTTGTCGCTGTTGTCACTGTTGACACTGTTGTTGCAGTTGTCACTGTCGTAGCTGTTGACACCGTTGTCACTGTTGTTGCTGTTCTCACTCTTGTCATGGTTGTCATGGTCGCCACTGTTATAACTGTTGTCGCCATTGTCACTGTTGTCACTGTTGTCACGGTTGTCACGGTCGCCACTGTTGTAACTGTTGTCGCCGTTGTCACCGTTGTCACTGTTGTCACGGTTGTCGCTATTGTCGCTGTTGTCGCTGTTGTCGCTGTTGTTGCTTCTGTCACGTATGTCACTGTTTTCACTATTATTGCTGTTGTAACCATTGTCGCTGTGGTTTTTGTTGTCACTGTGGTCATTGTTGTCACTGTTGTCACCGTTCTCGCTGTTGTCACTGTTCTCACTGTTGTCACTTGTGTTGTTGTTGAAACCGTTGTCGTTGTTAACACTTTTATTCCTGTTGTCACCATTGTCACTGCTATCGCTGTTGTTACTGTTATCACCGTTGTCACTGTTATCGCCGTTCTCACTGTTCTCGCTGTTGTCACAGATGTTGTTGTTGTCACAGGTGCCGTTGTTGTCACTGTTGTCACTGTTCTCGCTGTTTTTACCGTTGTCGCTGTTGTCACAGTTGTCAGTATTGTCAGTATTGTTGCTGTTGTAACCGTTGCCGTTGTTAACACTTTTATTGCTGTTGTCACCGTTGGCACTGTGTTCGCCGTTGTCACTGTTGTCACTGTTGTCACGGTTGTCACGGTCGCCACTGTTGTAACTGTTGTCGCCGTTGTCACCGTTGTCACTGTTGTCACGGTTGTCGCTATTGTCGCTGTTGTCGCTGTTGTCGCTGTTGTCGCTGTTGTCGCTTCTGTCACGTATGTCACTGTTTTCACTATTATTGCTGTTGTAACCATTGTCGCTGTGGTTTCTGTTGTCACTGTGGTCATTGTTGTCGCTGTTGTCACTTCTGTTGTTGTTGAAACCGTTGTCGTTGTTAACACTTTTATTCCTGTTGTCACCATTGTCACTGCTGTCGCTGTTTTCACTGTTGTCACCGCCGTTACTGTTATCGCCGTTCTCAGTGTTGTCACTGTTGTCACAGTCGTTGTTGTTGTCACAGGTGCTGTTGTTGACACTGTTGACACTGTTCTCGCTGTTGTCAATGTTGTCACTGTTGTCGCTGTTGTCGCTCCTGTCACGGATGTCACAGTTTTCACTATTGTTGCTGTTGTAACCATTGTCGCTGTTGACACTGTTGTCGCTGTTGTCTCTGTTCTTGATGATGTCACCTTTTTCACCGTTGTCGCTGTTTTCACTGTTTTTGCTGTTGTCTCGGTTGTCACTGCTGTCACTATTGTTGCTGTTGTAACCGTTGTCCCTGTTCTCACTATTTTTACTGTTCTCACCGTTGTCGCTGTTGCTACTTTTATTCCTGTTGTCACAGTTGTCACTCTTGTCACCGTTGTCTCTGTTGTCGCTCTTGTCACAGTTACAGTCACAGTTTTTGCTGTTGTCACCGTTGTCACTGCTGTCACCGTTTTTATTGTCTTCACCGTTCTCACTGTTGTCGATGTTGTCACTGTTGTCAATGTTGTCACGATTGTCACTGTTTTTCCCGTTGTCACTGTTGTCCTTGTTGTCGCTCTTGTAACAGTTGTCACGGTTTTTGCAGATGTTACCGTTGCCACTTTTGTCACTGTTTTTGCTGTTATCACTGTTGTGGATGTTGTCATTTTTGTCACCGTTGTCGCCTTGTCACTGTTTTCACTGTTGTCACTATTGTTGCTGTTGTAACCATTGTCGCTGTTGTGACTGTTGTTACTGTTGTCGCAGTTGTCACTGTGGTCACTGTTGTCACCGTTGTCGATGTTTTCAATGTTTTGGCTGTTGTCACGGTGGTCATTGTTGTCACAGTTCTTGCCGTTGTCACTGTTGTCACTGTTGTCGCTCTTGTCACAGTTGTTGCTGTTGTCACCGTTGTCACTGCTTTCACCGTTGTCACTGTTGTCTATGTTGTCAGTGTTGTCACTATTGTCGCTGTTGTAACTGCTGTCTCTGTTCTCACTGTTGTCACCGTTGTCGCTGATTTCACTGTTCTAGCTGTTGTCACGGTTGTCACTGTTGTCACTATTCTTGTTGTTGTAACCGTTGTCGTTGTTAACACTTTTTTTGCTGTTGTCATCGTATTCACTGTTGTCATCGGTGTTGCCATTTTCACTGTTGTTGCTGCTGTCTCAGTTGTCACAGTTGATGCTGTTGTGACATTTGTCGTTGTTGTCACTGTTGCCGCTGTTGTCGCTGTTGTCACAGTTGTTGCTGTTGTCACAGTTGTCGTTGTTGTCACTGTTGACACTGTTGTCGCAGTTGTCACTATTGTCACTGTAGTCGCTGTTGTCACTGCTGTCACGGTTTTCACTGTTGTCACTGTTGTGCCCGTTGTCATGGTTCTTACTGTTGTCGCTCTTCTCACAGTTGTCACAGTTGTTGCTGTTGTCACCATTGTCGCTGTTGTCACCGTTGTCACTATTGTCACTGCTGTCGCTTTTGTCACTGTTGTCGATGTTGTCACCGTGGTCGTTGTTGTCACTGTTGTCCCTGTTGTCCCTGTTGTTACTGTTTTCGCTCTTGTCACAGTTGTAGCTGTTATCACTGTTGTTACTGTTGTCACTGTTGTCACTGTTGTCACAGTTGTTGCTGTTGTCACTGTTGTCACTGTTGTCACAGTTAATGCTGTTGTCACTGTTGTCACTGCTGTCACCATTGTCAATGTTGTCACTGTTGTCGCCGTTGATGCTGTTGTCACAGTTGTTGCTGTTGTCACAGTTGTCGTTGTTGTCACTGTTGACACTGTTGTCGCAGTTGTCACTGTAGACACTGTTGTCGCAGTTGTCACTTTTCGCTGTTAAAACCGTTGTCACTGTTGTCGCTGTTGTCACTGTTGTCACGGTTGTCACAGTTGTTGCTGTTGTCACTATTGTCACTGTTGTCACTGTTGTAGCTCTTGTCACAGTTGTCACAGTTGTCGCCGTTGTTACCGTTGTCGCTGTTGTAACCATTGTCACTGCTGTCGCTGTTGTCACTGTTGTCAATGTTGTCACCGTTGTCGCTGTCGTCACTGTTGTTGCTGTTGTCAGCGTTGATGCTGTTGTCACTATTGTTGCTTTAGTCACTGTTGTTGCTTTTGTGGCCGTTGTCACTGTTGTCACTGTTGTGACTATTAGCGCCGTTGTAACTTATGTCAATGTTGTCACCATTGTCGCTACAGTCACTGTTGTCACGGTTGTCACATTGTCGCCGTTGTCACTGTTGTCACTGTTGTCGCTGGTGTCACTGTTGTCAGGGATGTCACGGTTGTCGCTGTTGTCACTGTTTTCTTCGTTGTCACTGTTGTCACAGTTGTTACCGTTGTGACCGGTTTCACTGTTCTCACTGTTGTCACTATTGCTGCTGTTGTCATGGTTTTCACTGCTTTTGCTGTTGTCACAGTTGTCACTGTTGTCACCTTTGTCGCCGTTGTCACTGTTGTCGCTGCTCTCACAGTTGTCACAGTTGTTGCTGTTGTCACCGATTTCACTGTTGTCGCCGTTGTGACAGTTGTCGCTGTTCTCACAGTTGTTGCTGTTGTCAAGTTGTCGCTGTCGTCAAGGTTGACACTGTTGTCGCAGTTGTCACTGTTGTCGATGTTTGCACCCTTGTCACTGTTGTAGCTGTTCTCACTGTTCACGGTTGTCACAATTGTCACTGTTCTAACTGTTGTTGATGTTGTGACTGTTGTTACAGTTGTTGCTGTTGTTACCGTGTTCACTGTTGTCACCGTGTTCACTGTTGTCACCATTGTCACTGTTGTCTATGTTGTCACTGTTGTCACTATTGTCGCTGTTGTAACCGCTGTCTCTGTTCTCTCTGTTGTCACCGTTGTCGCTGTTTTCACTGTTCTAGCTGTTGTCACGGTTGTCACTGTTGTCACTATTATTGTTGTTGTAACCGTTGTCGTTGTTAACACTTTTTTTCCTGTTGTCATCGTTGTCACTGTTGTCATCGGTGTTGCCATTTTCACTGTTGTCGCTGCTGTCACAGTTGTCACAGTTGATGCTGTTGTGACAGTTGTTGTTGTTTTCACTGTTGTCGCCATTGTCACTGTTGTCACAGTTGTTGCTGTTATCACAGTTGTTGCTGTTATCACAGTTGTCGATGTTGTCACTCTTGACACTGTTGCCGCAGTTGTCACTGTTGTCACTGTTGAAACTATTGTCACTGTAGTCCCTGTTGTCACTGCTGTCACGGTTTTCACTGTTTTCACTGTTGTGCCCATTGTCATGGTTCTTACTGATGTCGCTCTTGTCACAGTTGTCACAGTTGTTGCTGTTGTCATCGTTGTCACTACTGTCACTGTTGTTGCTGTTGTCACTGTTGTCGATGTTGTCACCGTTGTCGCTGTTGTCACCGTTGTCACTGTTGTCACTGTTGTTGCTGTTGTCACTGTTGTTGCAGTACTCACCGCTGTCGCTGTTCTGAAAGTTGATACCGTTGTGACTATTTGCGCTGTTGTCGCTTATGTCACTAGTGTCACCTTTGTCACTGTTGTCACCGTTGTCGCTATAGTCACTGTTGTCACAGTTGTCATTGTTGTCACTTTTGTCGCCGTTGTCACTGTTGTTACGGTTGTCGCAGTTCTCACTGTTGTCATGGTTGTTACCATTGTCGCTGTTGTAACTGTTCAGGCCGTTGTCACTGTTGTCACAGTTGTTGCTGTTATCACCGTTGTCCCAGTTGTCACCGTTGTCACTCTTGTCACCGTTCTCACTGTTGTCGCTGTTGTCACCGTTGTCACCGTTGTTACTGTTGTCACTGTTCACTGTTGACAAAGTTGTTGCTGTTCTCACCATTGTCGCTGTTGTCACCGTTGTCACTATTGTCACTGCTGTCACTGTTGTCACTGTTCTCGATGTTGTCACAGTTGTAGCTGTTGTCACTGTTGTTAGTGTGGTCGCTGTTGTCACTGTTGTCACAGTTGTTGCTGTTGTCACCGTTGTCACTGCTGTCACCGTTGTCACTATTGTCCCTGTTGTCCCTGTTGTCACTGTTGTCGCTCTTGTCACAGTTGTAGCTGTTGTCACTGTTGTTACAGTGGTCGCTGTTGTCACTGTTGACACAGTTGTTGCTGTTGTCACCATTGTCACTGTTGTCACCGTTGTCACTATTGTCCCTGTTGTCACTGTTGTCGCTCTTGTCACAGTTGTCACCGTTGTCGTTGTTGTCACTGTTGTCACTGTTGTCACCGTTGTTGTCATTGTCACCGTTGATGCTGTTGTCACAGTTGTTGCTGTTGTCACAGTTGTCGTTGTTGTCACTTTTGACACTGTTGTCGCAGCTGTCACTTGTCGCTGTTGAAACCGTTGTCACTGTTGTCACGGTTGTCACAGTTGTTGCTCTTGTCACTATTGTCACTGTTGTCACTGTTGTAGCTCTTATCACAGTTGTCACAGTTGTTGTTGTTGTCGCCGTTGTCGCTTTTGTCATTGTTGTCACTATGGTCTCTGCTGTCGCTGTTGTCACTGTTGTCAATGTTGTCACCGTTGTCGCTTTTGTCACTGTTGTTGCTGTTGTCAGCGTTGATGCTGTTGTCACTATTGTTGCTTTAGTCACTGTTGTTGCTTTTGTGGCCCTTGTCACCGTTGTCACCGTTCTCACCGTTGTGACTATTGGCGCCGTTGTAACTTATGTCAATGTTGTCACCGTTGTCGCTACAGTCACTGGTGTCACGGTTGTCACATTGTCGCCGTTGTCACTGTTGTCACTGTTGTCGCTGTTGTCTCTGTTGTCGGGGTTGTCACGGTTGTCGCTGTTGTCACTGTTTTTGCCGTTGTCACTGTTGTCACAGTTGTTGCTGTTCTCATTGTTGTCCCTGTTGTCACCGTTGTCACTCTTGTCATCGTTCTCACCGTTGTCGCTATTGTCACCGTTGTCACCGTTGTCACCGTTGTCACCGTTGTCACCATTGTGACTGGTTTCACTGTTCTCACTGTTGTCACTATTGCTGCTGTTGTCATGGTTTTCACTGCTGTCGCTGTTGTCACAGTTGTCACTGCTGTCGCTGTTGTCACTGTTGTCGCTGCTGTCACAGTTGTCACAGTTGTTGCTGTTGTCACCGATGTCACTGTTTTCGTCGTTGTGACAGTTGTCGCTGTTGTCACAGTTGTTGCTGTTGTCAAGTTGTCGCTATCGTCACTGTTGACACTGTTGTCGCAGTTGTCACTGTTGTCGATGTTTACACCCTTGTCACTGTCGTACCTGTTCTCACTGTTCACGGTATTCACGGTTGTTACTGTTGTAACTGTTGTTGATATTGTGACTGTTGTCACAGTTGTTGCTGTTGTTACCGTGTTCACTGTTGTCGCCGTTGTCACTGTTGTCGTTGTTGTTACTGTTCTCGCTGTTGTCACTGTTGTCGCTGATGTCACTATTGTTTCTGCTGTAACCCTTGTCGCTGTTGTCACTTTTGTCACTTTCGTTGTTGTTGTCACCATTGTCGCTGTTGTCAGTGTTCTCGCTGTTGTGAAATTTGTCACTTTTGTCACCGTTGTCGCTGTTGTCACCATTGTGACTGTTGTTGCTGTTGTTAACGTTGTCGCTGTTGTTGCTGTTGTCACTGTTGTCACTGTCTTCGACGTTGTCACCGTTGTCACTGTTGTCGCTGTTGTCACTGTTGTTACTGTTTTCATTTTTGTCGTTGTTGTCACCATTGTCGCTGTTGTTACTGTTGTCGGTGTTGTCACGGTTATAACTGTTGTCACTATTGTCACTGTTGTAACCGTTGTAAGTGTTGTCACTGTTGACACTGTTGTCGCAGTTCTCACTGTGGTCACTGTTCTCACTGTTGTCAGCGTTGTCGCCGTTTTCACTGTTGTCGCTGATTTCACGGTTGTCACCGTTCTTACAGTTCTCGCCGTTGTCACTGTTGTCACTGTTGTCACGGTTATAACTGTTGTTACTATTGTTGCTGTTGTAACCGTTGTAAGTCTTGTCACTGTTGACACTGTTGTCGCAGTTCTCACTGTGGTCACAATTGTCACTGTTTTAAGCGTTGTCGCCGTTTTTACTGTTGTCACTGTTTTCACGGTTGTCACTGTTGTCACAATTCTCGCCGTTGTCACTGTTGTCACTGTTGTCGCTCTTGTGACAGTTGTCACAGTTGTAGCTATTGTCAGCGTTGTCACTGCTTTCACCGTTGTCATTGTTGTTACCATTCTCACTCTTGTTTTTGTTGTCTCTTTTCTCGCTGTTGTCACTGTTGTCAATGTTGTCACTGTTGTCACCGTTGTCGCTGTTGTCACTGTTCACACTGTTGTCACGGTTGTCACTCTTGTCACTACTGTTGTTGCTGCAACCATTGTCGTTGTTTACACTCTTATTGCTATTGTCACCGCTGTCTCTGTTCTCTCTGTTGTCACCGTTGTCGCTGTTTTCACTGTTCTAGCTGTTGTCACGGTTGTCACTGTTGTCACTATTGTTGTTGTTGTAACCGTTGTCGTTGTTAACACTTTTTTTCCTGTTGTCATCGTTGTCACTGTTGTCGTCGGTGTTGCCATTTTCACTGTTGTCGCTGCTGTCACAGTTGTCACAGTTGATGCTGTTGTGACAGTTGTTGTTGTTTTCACTGTTGTCGCCATTGTCACTGTTGTCACAGTTGTTGCTGTTATCACAGTTGTTGCTGTTATCACAGTTGTCGATGTTGTCACTCTTGACACTGTTGCCGCAGTTGTCACTGTTGTCACTGTTGAAACCATTGTCACTGTAGTCGCTGTTGTCACTGCTGTCACGGTTTTCACTGTTTTCACTGTTGTGCCCATTGTCATGGTTCTTACTGATGTCGCTCTTGTCACAGTTGTCACAGTTGTTGCTGTTGTCATCGTTGTCACTACTGTCACTGTTGTTGCTGTTGTCACTGTTGTCGATGTTGTCACCGTTGTCGCTGTTGTCACCGTTGTCACTGTTGTCACTGTTGTTGCTTTTGTCACTGTTGTTGCAGTACTCACCGCTGTCGCTGTTCTGAAAGTTGATACCGTTGTGACTATTTGCGCTGTTGTCGCTTATGTCACTAGTGTCACCTTTGTCACTGTTGTCACCGTTGTCGCTATAGTCACTGTTGTCACAGTTGTCATTGTTGTCACTTTTGTCGCCGTTGTCACTGTTGTTACGGTTGTCGCAGTTCTCACTGTTGTCATGGTTGTTACCATTGTCGCTGTTGTAACTGTTCAGGCCGTTGTCACTGTTGTCACAGTTGTTCCTGTTATCACCGTTGTCCCAGTTGTCACCGTTGTCACTCTTGTCACCGTTCTCACTGTTGTCGCTGTTGTCACCGTTGTCACCGTTGTTACTGTTGTCACTGTTCACTGTTGACAAAGTTGTTGCTGTTGTCACCATTGTCGCTGTTGTCACCGTTGTCACTATTGTCACTGCTGTCACTGTTGTCACTGTTCTCGATGTTGTCACAGTTGTAGCTGTTGTCACTGTTGTTACAGTGGTCGCTGTTGTCACTGTTGACACAGTTGTTGCTGTTGTCACCATTGTCACTGTTGTCACCGTTGTCACTATTGTCCCTGTTGTCACTGTTGTCGCTCTTGTCACAGTTGTAGCTGTTGTCACTGTTGTTACTGTGGTCGTTGTTGTCACTGTTGTCACAGTTGTTGCTGTTGTCACCGTTGTCACTGCTGTCACTGTTGTCAATGTTGTCACTGTTGTCACCGTTGTCGTTGTTGTCACTGTTGTCACTGTTGTCACCGTTGTTGTCATTGTCACCGTTGATGCTGTTGTCACAGTTGTTGCTGTTGTCACAGTTGTCGTTGTTGTCACTTTTGACACTGTTGTCGCAGTTGTCACTTGTCGCTGTTGAAACCGTTGTCACTGTTGTCGCTGTTCTCACTGTTGTCACGGTTGTCACAGTTGTTGCTCTTGTCACTATTGTCACTGTTGTCACTGTTGTAGCTCTTATCACAGTTGTCACAGTTGTTGTTGTTGTCGCCGTTGTCGCTGTTGTCATTGTTGTCACTATGGTCACTGCTGTCGCTGTTGTCACTGTTGTCAATGTTGTCACCGCTTTCGCTGTTGTCACTGTTGTTGCTGTTGTCAGCGTTGATGCTGTTGTCACTATTGTTGCTTTAGTCACTGTTGTTGCTTTTGTGGCCCTTGTCACCGTTGTCACCGTTCTCACCGTTGTGACTATTGGCGCCGTTGTAACTTATGTCAATGTTGTCACCGTTGTCGCTACAGTCACTGGTGTCACGGTTGTCACATTGTCGCCGTTGTCACTGTTGTCACTGTTGTCGCTGTTGTCACTGTTGTCAGGGTTGTCACGGTTGTCGCTGTTGTCACTGTTTTTGCCGTTGTCATCGTTCTCACCGTTGTCGCTATTGTCACCGTTGTCACCGTTGTCACCGTTGTGACTGGTTTCACTGTTCTCACTGTTGTCACTATTGCTGCTGTTGTCATGGTTTTCACTGCTGTCGCTGTTGTCACAGTTGTCACTGCTGTCGCTGTTGTCACTGTTGTCGCTGCTGTCACAGTTGTCACAGTTGTTGCTGTTGTCACCGATGTCACTGTTTTCGTCGCTGTGACAGTTGTCGCTGTTGTCACAGTTGTTGCTGTTGTCAAGTTGTCGCTATCGTCACTGTTGACACTGTTGTCGCAGTTGTCACTATTGTCGATGTTTACACCCTTGTCACTGTCGTACCTGTTTTCACTGTTCACGGTATTCACGGTTGTTACTGTTGTAACTGTTGTTGATATTGTGACTGTTGTCACAGTTGTTGCTGTTGTTACCGTGTTCACTGTTGTTACCGTGTTCACTGTTGTCGCCGTTGTCACTGTTGTCGTTGTTGTTACTGTTCTCGCTGTTGTCACTGTTGTCGCTGATGTCACTATTGTTTCTGCTGTAACCCTTGTCGCTGTTGTCACTTTTGTCACTTTCGTTGTTGTTGTCACCATTGTCGCTGTTGTCAGTGTTCTCGCTGTTGTGAAATTTGTCACTTTTGTCACCGTTGTCGCTGTTGTCACCATTGTGACTGTTGTTGCTGTTGTTAACGTTTTCGCTGTTGTTGCTGTTGTCACTGTTGTCACTGTCTTCGACGTTGTCACCGTTGTCACTGTTGTCGCTGTTGTCACTGTTGTTACTGTTTTCATTTTTGTCGTTGTTGTCACCATTGTCGCTGTTGTTACTGTTGTCGGTGTTGTCACGGTTATAACTGTTGTCACTATTGTCACTGTTGTAACCGCTGTAAGTGTTGTCACTGTTGACACTGTTGTCGCAGTTCTCACTGTGGTCACTGTTCTCACTGTTGTCAGCGTTGTCGCCGTTTTCACTGTTGTCGCTGATTTCACGGTTGTCACCGTTCTTACAGTTCTCACCGTTGTCACTGTTGTCACTGTTGTCACGGTTATAACTGTTGTTACTATTGTTGCTGTTGTAACCGTTGTAAGTCTTGTCACTGTTGACACTGTTGTCGCAGTTCTCACTCTGGTCACTGTTGTCACTGTTTTAAGCGTTGTCGCCGTTTTCACTGTTGTCACTGTTTTCACGGTTGTCACTGTTGTCACAGTTCTCGCCGTTGTCACTGTTTTCACTGTTGTCGCTCTTGTGACAGTTGTCACAGTTGTAGCTATTGTCAGCGTTGTCACTGCTTTCACCGTTGTCATTGTTGTTACCATTCTCACTCTTGTTTTTGTTGTCTCTTTTCTCACTGTTGTCACTGTTGTCAATGTTGTCACTGTTGTCACCGTTGTCGCTGTTGTCACTGTTCACACTGTTGTCACCGTTGTCACTCTTTTCACTACTGTTGTTGCTGCAACCATTGTCGTTGTTTACACTCTTATTGCTATTGTCACCGCTGTCTCTGTTCTCTCTGTTGTCACCGTTGTCGCTGTTTTCACTGTTCTAGCTGTTGTCACGGTTGTCACTGTTGTCACTATTATTGTTGTTGTAACCGTTGTCGTTGTTAACACTTTTTTTCCTGTTGTCATCGTTGTCACTGTTGTCATCGGTGTTGCCATTTTCACTGTTGTCGCTGCTGTCACAGTTGTCACAGTTGATGCTGTTGTGACAGTTGTTGTTGTTTTCACTGTTGTCGCCATTGTCACTGTTGTCACAGTTGTTGCTGTTATCACAGTTGTTGCTGTTATCACAGTTGTCGATGTTGTCACTCTTGACACTGTTGCCGCAGTTGTCACTGTTGTCACTGTTGAAACCATTGTCACTGTAGTCGCTGTTGTCACTGCTGTCACGGTTTTCACTGTTTTCACTGTTGTGCCCATTGTCATGGTTCTTACTGATGTCGCTCTTGTCACAGTTGTCACAGTTGTTGCTGTTGTCATCGTTGTCACTACTGTCACTGTTGTTGCTGTTGTCACTGTTGTCGATGTTGTCACCGTTGTCGCTGTTGTCACCGTTGTCACTGTTGTCACCGTTGTTGCTGTTGTCACTGTTGTCGCTGTTCTCACTGTTGTCACGGTTGTCACAGTTGTTGCTCTTGTCACTATTGTCACTGTTGTCACTGTTGTAGCTCTTATCACAGTTGTCACAGTTGTTGTTGTTGTCGCCGTTGTCGCTGTTGTCATTGTTGTCACTATGGTCACTGCTGTCGCTGTTGTCACTGTTGTCAATGTTGTCACCGCTTTCGCTGTTGTCACTGTTGTTGCTGTTGTCAGCGTTGATGCTGTTGTCACTATTGTTGCTTTAGTCACTGTTGTTGCTTTTGTGGCCCTTGTCACCGTTGTCACCGTTCTCACCGTTGTGACTATTGGCGCCGTTGTAACTTATGTCAATGTTGTCACCGTTGTCGCTACAGTCACTGGTGTCACGGTTGTCACATTGTCGCCGTTGTCACTGTTGTCACTGTTGTCGCTGTTGTCACTGTTGTCAGGGTTGTCACGGTTGTCGCTGTTGTCACTGTTTTTGCCGTTGTCACTGTTGTCACAGTTGTTGCTGTTGTCATTGTTGTCCCTGTTGTCACCGTTGTCACTCTTGTCATCGTTCTCACCGTTGTCGCTATTGTCACCGTTGTCACCGTTGTCACCGTTGTGACTGGTTTCACTGTTCTCACTGTTGTCACTATTGCTGCTGTTGTCATGGTTTTCACTGCTGTCGCTGTTGTCACAGTTGTCACTGCTGTCGCTGTTGTCACTGTTGTCGCTGCTGTCACAGTTGTCACAGTTGTTGCTGTTGTCACCGATGTCACTGTTTTCGTCGCTGTGACAGTTGTCGCTGTTGTCACAGTTGTTGCTGTTGTCAAGTTGTCGCTATCGTCACTGTTGACACTGTTGTCGCAGTTGTCACTATTGTCGATGTTTACACCCTTGTCACTGTCGTACCTGTTTTCACTGTTCACGGTATTCACGGTTGTTACTGTTGTAACTGTTGTTGATATTGTGACTGTTGTCACAGTTGTTGCTGTTGTTACCGTGTTCACTGTTGTTACCGTGTTCACTGTTGTCGCCGTTGTCACTGTTGTCGTTGTTGTTACTGTTCTCGCTGTTGTCACTGTTGTCGCTGATGTCACTATTGTTTCTGCTGTAACCCTTGTCGCTGTTGTCACTTTTGTCACTTTCGTTGTTGTTGTCACCATTGTCGCTGTTGTCAGTGTTCTCGCTGTTGTGAAATTTGTCACTTTTGTCACCGTTGTCGCTGTTGTCACCATTGTGACTGTTGTTGCTGTTGTTAACGTTTTCGCTGTTGTTGCTGTTGTCACTGTTGTCACTGTCTTCGACGTTGTCACCGTTGTCACTGTTGTCGCTGTTGTCACTGTTGTTACTGTTTTCATTTTTGTCGTTGTTGTCACCATTGTCGCTGTTGTTACTGTTGTCGGTGTTGTCACGGTTATAACTGTTGTCACTATTGTCACTGTTGTAACCGCTGTAAGTGTTGTCACTGTTGACACTGTTGTCGCAGTTCTCACTGTGGTCACTGTTCTCACTGTTGTCAGCGTTGTCGCCGTTTTCACTGTTGTCGCTGATTTCACGGTTGTCACCGTTCTTACAGTTCTCACCGTTGTCACTGTTGTCACTGTTGTCACGGTTATAACTGTTGTTACTATTGTTGCTGTTGTAACCGTTGTAAGTCTTGTCACTGTTGACACTGTTGTCGCAGTTCTCACTCTGGTCACTGTTGTCACTGTTTTAAGCGTTGTCGCCGTTTTCACTGTTGTCACTGTTTTCACGGTTGTCACTGTTGTCACAGTTCTCGCCGTTGTCACTGTTTTCACTGTTGTCGCTCTTGTGACAGTTGTCACAGTTGTAGCTATTGTCAGCGTTGTCACTGCTTTCACCGTTGTCATTGTTGTTACCATTCTCACTCTTGTTTTTGTTGTCTCTTTTCTCACTGTTGTCACTGTTGTCAATGTTGTCACTGTTGTCACCGTTGTCGCTGTTGTCACTGTTCACACTGTTGTCACCGTTGTCACTCTTTTCACTACTGTTGTTGCTGCAACCATTGTCGTTGTTTACACTCTTATTGCTATTGTCACCGCTGTCTCTGTTCTCTCTGTTGTCACCGTTGTCGCTGTTTTCACTGTTCTAGCTGTTGTCACGGTTGTCACTGTTGTCACTATTATTGTTGTTGTAACCGTTGTCGTTGTTAACACTTTTTTTCCTGTTGTCATCGTTGTCACTGTTGTCATCGGTGTTGCCATTTTCACTGTTGTCGCTGCTGTCACAGTTGTCACAGTTGATGCTGTTGTGACAGTTGTTGTTGTTTTCACTGTTGTCGCCATTGTCACTGTTGTCACAGTTGTTGCTGTTATCACAGTTGTTGCTGTTATCACAGTTGTCGATGTTGTCACTCTTGACACTGTTGCCGCAGTTGTCACTGTTGTCACTGTTGAAACCATTGTCACTGTAGTCGCTGTTGTCACTGCTGTCACGGTTTTCACTGTTTTCACTGTTGTGCCCATTGTCATGGTTCTTACTGATGTCGCTCTTGTCACAGTTGTCACAGTTGTTGCTGTTGTCATCGTTGTCACTACTGTCACTGTTGTTGCTGTTGTCACTGTTGTCGATGTTGTCACCGTTGTCGCTGTTGTCACCGTTGTCACTGTTGTCACCGTTGTTGCTGTTGTCACTGTTGTTGCAGTACTCACCGCTGTTGCTGTTCTGAAAGTTGATACCGTTGTGACTATTTGCGCTGTTGTCGCTTATGTCACTAGTGTCACCTTTGTCACTGTTGTCACCGTTGTCACTATAGTCACTGTTGTCACAGTTGTCATTGTTGTCACTTTTGTCGCCGTTGTCACTGTTGTTACGGTTGTCGCAGTTCTCACTGTTGTCATGGTTGTTACCATTGTCGCTGTTGTAACTGTTCAGGCCGTTGTCACTGTTGTCACAGTTGTTGCTGTTATCACCGTTGTCCCAGTTGTCACCGTTGTCACTCTTGTCACCGTTCTCACTGTTGTCGCTGTTGTCACCGTTGTCACCGTTGTTACTGTTGTCACTGTTCACTGTTGACAAAGTTGTTACTGTTCTCACCATTGTCGCTGTTGTCACCGTTGTCACTATTGTCACTGCTGTCGCTGTTGTCACTGTTCTCGATGTTGTCACAGTTGTAGCTGTTGTCACTGTTGTTAGTGTGGTCGCTGTTGTCACTGTTGTCACAGTTGTTGCTGTTGTCACCGTTGTCACTGCTGTCACCGTTGTCACTATTGTCCCTGTTGTCCCTGTTGTCACTGTTGTCGCTCTTGTCACAGTTGTAGCTGTTGTCACTGTTGTTACAGTGGTCGCTGTTGTCACTGTTGACACAGTTGTTGCTGTTGTCACCATTGTCACTGTTGTCACCGTTGTCACTATTGTCCCTGTTGTCACTGTTGTCGCTCTTGTCACAGTTGTAGCTGTTGTCACTGTCGTTACTGTGGTCGTTGTTGTCACTGTTGTCACAGTTGTTGCTGTTGTCACCGTTGTCACTGCTGTCACTGTTGTCAATGTTGTCACTGTTGTCACCGTTGTCGTTGTTGTCACTGTTGTCACTGTTATTACCGTTGTTGTCATTGTCACCGTTGATGCTGTTGTCACAGTTGTTGCTGTTGTCAAAGTTGTCGTTGTTGTCACTTTTGACACTGTTGTCGCAGTTGTCACTTGTCGCTGTTGAAACCGTTGTCACTGTTGTCGCTGTTGTCACTGTTGTCCCGGTTGTCACAGTTGTTGCTCTTGTCACTATTGTCACTGTTGTCACTGTTGTAGCTCTTATCACACTTGTCATAGTTGTTATTGTTGTCGCCGTTGTCGCTGTTGTCATTGTTGTCACTATGGTCACTGCTGTCGCTGTTGTCACTGTTGTCAATGTTGTCACCGTTGTCACTGTTGTCACTGTTGTTGCTGTTGTCAGCGTTGATGCTGTTGTCACTATTGTTGCTTTAGTCACTGTTGTTGCTTTTGTGGCCCTTGTCACCGTTGTCACCGTTCTCACCGTTGTGACTATTGGCGCCGTTGTAACTTATGTCAATGTTGTCACCGTTGTCGCTACAGTCACTGGTGTCACGGTTGTCACATTGTCGCCGTTGTCACTGTTGTCACTGTTGTCGCTGTTGTGTCTGTTGTCAGGGTTGTCACGGTTGTCGCTGTTGTCACTGTTTTTGCCGTTGTCACTGTTGTCACAGTTGTTGCTGTTGTCATTGTTGTCCCTGTTGTCACCGTTGTCACTCTTGTCATCGTTCTCATCGTTGTCGCTATTGTCACCGTTGTCACCGTTGTCACCGTTGTGACTGGTTTCACTGTTCTCACTGTTGTCACTATTGCTGCTGTTGTCATGGTTTTCACTGCTGTCGCTGTTGTCACAGTTGTCACTGCTGTCGCTGTTGTCACTGTTGTCGCTGCTGTCACAGTTGTCACAGTTGTTGCTGTTGTCACCGATGTCACTGTTTTCGTCGTTGTGACAGTTGTCGCTGTTGTCACAGTTGTTGCTGTTGTCAAGTTGTCGCTATCGTCACTGTTGACACTGTTGTCGCAGTTGTCACTGTTGTCGATGTTTACACCCTTGTCACTGTCGTACCTGTTCTCACTGTTCACGGTATTCAAGGTTGTTTCTGTTGTAACTGTTGTTGATATTGTGACTGTTGTCACAGTTGTTGCTGTTGTTACCGTGTTCACTGTTGTCACCGTGTTCACTGTTGTCGCCGTTGTCACTGTTGTCGTTGTTGTTACTGTTCTCGCTGTTGTCACTGTTGTCGCTGATGTCACTATTGTTTCTGCTGTAACCCTTGTCGCTGTTGTCACTTTTGTCACTTTCGTTGTTGTTGTCACCATTGTCGCTGTTGTCAGTGTTCTCGCTGTTGTGAAATTTGTCACTTTTGTCACCGTTGTCGCTGTTGTCACCATTGTGACTGTTGTTGCTGTTGTTAACGTTGTCGCTGTTGTTGCTGTTGTCACTGTTGTCACTGTCTTCGACGTTGTCACCGTTGTCACTGTTGTCGCTGTTGTCACTGTTGTTACTGTTTTCATTTTTGTCGTTGTTGTCACCATTGTCTGCTGTTGTTACTGTTGTCGGTGTTGTCACGGTTATAACTGTTGTCACTATTGTCACTGTTGTAACCGTTGTAAGTGTTGTCACTGTTGACACTGTTGTCGCAGTTCTCACTGTGGTCACTGTTCTCACTGTTGTCAGCGTTGTCGCCGTTTTCACTGTTGTCGCTGATTTCACGGTTGTCACCGTTCTTACAGTTCTCGCCGTTGTCACTGTTGTCACTGTTGTCACGGTTATAACTGTTGTTACTATTGTTGCTGTTGTAACCGTTGTAAGTCTTGTCACTGTTGACACTGTTGTCGCAGTTCTCACTGTGGTCACTGTTGTCACTGTTTTAAGCGTTGTCGCCGTTTTCACTGTTGTCACTGTTTTCACGGTTGTCACTGTTTTCACAGTTCTCGCCGTTGTCACTGTTGTCACTGTTGTCGCTCTTGTGACAGTTGTCACAGTTGTAGCTATTGTCAGCGTTGTCACTGCTTTCACCGTTGTCATTGTTGTTACCATTCTCACTCTTGTTTTTGTTGTCTCTTTTCTCGCTGTTGTCACTGTTGTCAATGTTGTCACTGTTGTCACCGTTGTCGCTGTTGTCACTGTTGACACTGTTGTCACGGTTGTCACTCTTGTCACTACTGTTGTTGCTGCAACCATTGTCGTTGTTTACACTCTTATTGCTATTGTCACCACTTTCTCTGCTTTCACCGTTGTCATTGTTGTTACCATTCTTACTCTTGTTTCCGTTGTCTCTATTGTCGCTGTTGTCACTGTTGTCACTGTTGTCAATGTTGTCACTGTTGTCACCGTTGTCGCTGCTGTCAATGTTGACACTGTTGTCATGGTTGTCACTGTTGTCACTATTGTTGTTGTTGCAACTGTTGTCGTTGTTTACACTTTTATTGTTGTTGTCACTGTTGTCGCTGTTGTCAGGGTTGTCACGGTTGTCGCTGTTGTCACAGTTGTTCCTGTTGTCACCGTTGTCGCTGTTGTCACCATTGTCACTGTTTTCACAGTTGTGACTGGTTTAACTGTTCTCACTGTTGTCACTATTGTTGCTGTGCTCACTGTTCTCACAGTTGTCACGGTTTTCACTGTTGTCGCTGTTGTCACAGTTGTCACTGTTGTCACCGTTGTCGCCGTTGTCACTTTTGTGACTGTTGTCGCTGCTGTCACAGTTGTCACAGTTATTGCTATTGTCACCGATGTCACTGTTGTCGCCGTTGTCACTGTTGTCGCTGTTGTCACAGTTGTTGCTGTTGTCAACTTGTCACTGTCGTCACTGTTGACACTGTTGTCACTGTTGTCAATGTTGTTGCTTTTGTGACGGTTGCCTTTTTTTTTACTATTGTTGCTATTGTAACCGTTGTCGCTGTGGTCAATGCTCTCACTGTGGTCACTGTTGTCACTATTGTCACCTTTTACGCTGTTGTCACTGTTGTCACTGTTGTCACTATTGTTGTTGCTCAAAGTGTTGTCGTTGTTAACACTTTTATTGCAGTTTTCACCGTTCTCACTGTTGCACCGTTCTCACTGTTGTCACTGTTGTCGCAGTTATCACTGTTGACACCGTTCTTACCAATGTCGCTGTTGTCACTGTTGTCGCTGTTGTCACTGTTGTTACTGTTTTCACTGTTGTTGTTGTTTTCACCGTTGTCGCTGTTGTTACTGTTGTCCCTGTTCTCACGGTTATAACTGTTGTCACTATTGTTGCTGTTGTAACCGTTGTAAGTGTTGTCACTGTTGACACTGTTGTCGCAGTTCTCACTGTGGTCACCGTTGTCACTGTTGTCAGCGTTGTCGCCGTTTTCACTGTTGTCGCTGTTTTCACGGTTGTCAGTGTTGTCACAGTTCTCGCCGTTGTCACTGTTATCACTGTTCTCGCTCTTGTTCTAGTCACAGTTGTTGCTATTGTCACCGTTGTCACTGCTTTCACTTTTGTCATTGTTGTTACCATTCTCACTCTTGTTTCCGTTGTCTCATTTGTCGCTGTCTTCACTGTTGTCAATGTTGTCACTGTTGTCACCGTTGTCGCTGTTGTCACCATTGACACTGTTGTCACGGTTGTTACTGTTGTCGCTATTGTTGTTCTTGCAACCGTTGTCATTGTTTACACTTTTATTGCTGTTGTCATCGTTGTCACTATTGTCACTCTTGTCAATTTTGTCACTCTTGTCATTGTTGTTGCCATTGTTGCCGTTGACGCTGTTGTCACAGTTGTTGCTTTTGTCACAGTTGTCGTTGTTGTCACTGTTGACACTGTTGTCGCAGTTGTCACTGTTGTCGCTGTTAAAAACGTTGTCACTATTGTCGCTGTTGTCACTGTTGTCACGGTTGTTACGGTTGTCACAGTTGTTGCTGTTGTCACTTTTGTCACTGTTGTCACTGTTTTCGCTCTTGTCAGAGTTCTCACAGTTTTTGCTGTTGTCAGCGGTGTCACTATTGTCACTGCTCTCGCCGTTGTCACTGTTGTCGATGCTGTCACAGTTGTCGCTGTTTTCTCGGTTGTCACCGTTGTCACTATTGTTGCTGTTGTAACCGTTGTCGCTGTTGTCACTGTTGTCAGCGTTGTTGCTGTTGCCACTTTTATTCCTGGTGTCACAGTTGTCGCTATTGTCACCGTTGTCACTGTTGTCACTTTTGTTGCTGTTGTCAGCGTTGCTGCTGTTGTCAGTATTCTTGCTTTAGTCACTGTTGTCGCTGTTGTGGCTGTTGTCACCCTTGTGGCTATTGGCGCTGTTGTCGCCTATGTCACTGTTGTCACCGTTGTAGCTACCTTCACTGTTGTCATGGTTGTCACTGTTCTCACTATTGCCACTGTTGTCACCGTTCTCGCTGTTGTCACGGTTGTCACTGTTGTCACTGTTGTTGTTGTTGAAACCGTTGTCGTTATTGACACTTTTAGTGCTGTTGTCACCGTTGTCACTGTTGTCGCCGTTGTCACTGTTGTCACCGTTGTTACTATTGTCACCGTTGTCACTGTTATCGCCGTTGTCACTGTTGTCGCTCTTGTCACATTTGTCACAGTTGTTAGTTGTTTTCACAGGTGTCGTTGTTGTCACTGTTGACACTGTTGTCGAAGTTGTCACTGTTGTTGCTGTTCACACCGCTGTCACTGTTGTCGCTGTTGTCACTGTTGTCGGCATTGTCACTGTTGTCCTTGTTATCGCTCTTGTAACAGTTGTCAGAGTTGTTGCTGTTGTCACCGTTGTCACTGTTGTTACTGTTATCGCTGTTGTAACTGTTGTGGATTTTGTCACTTTTGTCACCGTTGTCACCTCGTCACTGTTTTCCCTTTTGTCTCGGTTCTCCCTGTTGTCACTATTGTTGCTATTGTAACCGTTGTCACTGTTGTCATTGTTGTCACTGTTGTCACCTTTGTCGCTGTTGTCACTGTTGTCACTATCGTCGCTGTTTTAACAATTGTCTTTGTGCTCACTGTTGTCACCGTTGTCGCTGTTTTCCTTGTTGTAGCTGTTGTCATGGTTGTCAGTGTTGTCACTATTGTTGTTGTTGTAACCGTTGTCGCTGTAACACTTTTTTTGCTATTGTCACCGTTGTCACTGTTGTCACTATTGTAAATTTTGTCACTCTTGTTGCTGTTGTAACCAATTTCGCTGTGCTCACTGTTGTCACTGTGGTCATTGTTGTCACTGCTGTCACCGCTGTCGCTGTTGTTACAGTTGTCACTGTTGTCACTGTTGTTGTTGTTGTTGAAACTGTTGTCGTTGTTAACACTTTTATTGCTGTTCTCACCATTGCCACTGCTGTCGCTGTTGTCACTGTTGTCGCTGTTGTCAAAGTTGTTGTTTTGTCACAGTTGTCGTTGTTGTCACTTTTGACACTGTTGTCGCAGTTGTCACTCTTGTCGCTGTTGAAACCGTTGTCACTGTTGTCGCTGTTATCACTGTATTCACGGATGTCACGGTTGTCACAGTTGTTGCTGTTGTCACTTTTGTCACTGTTCTCACTGTTGTCGCTCTTGTCAGAGTTCTCACAGTTGTTGCTGTTGTCACCGTTGTCACTGTTGTCACTGTTGTCGCTCTTGTCACAGTTCTCACAGTTGTTGCTGTTGTCACCGTTGTCACTATTGTCACTTCTGTTGCTGTTGTCACTGTTGTCGCTCTTGTCACAGTTGTCACAGTTGTTGCTGTTGTAACCGTTGTCGCTGTTATCACTGTTGACACTGTTGTCGCAGTTGTCACTGTGGTCACTGTTGTCACTGTTGTCACCGTTGTCGCTGTTGTCACAGTTGTCAGTATTGTCACTATTGTTGCTGTTGTAATCGTTGCCGTTGTTAACACTTTTATTGTTGTTGTCACTGTTGTCACTGTGTTCACCGTTGTCACTGTTGTCGCTGTTTTCACAGTTTTTGCTGTTGTCAAGTTGTCGCTGTTGTCACTGTTGACACTGTTGTTGCAGTTGTCACTGCGTGCCTGTTGACATCGTTGTCACTGTTGTCGCTGTTCTCGCTGTTGCCTAGGTTGTCACGGTCGTCACTGTTGTAACTGTTGTCGCTGTAGTCACTGTTGTCACTGTTGTCACAGTTGTCACTGTTGTCACCGTTGCCACTGTTGTCACCGTTGTCGCTGTTGTCGCTGTTGTCGCTGCTGTCATGGATGTCACTGTTTTCACTATTGTTGCTGTTATAACCATTGTCGCTGTGGTCAATCTTGTCACTGTGATCACTGTTTTAACTGTTCTCACCGTTGTCGCTGTTGTCACGGTTGTCACTGTTGTCACTGTTGTTGTTGAAACCGTTGTCGTTCTAAACACCTTTATTGCTGTTGTCACCATTGTCACTGCTGTCCCTGTTGTCACTGTTGTCACCCTTGTCACTTTTGTCGCCGCTCTGACTGTTGTAGCTGTTGTCACAGTTGTTGTTGTTGTCACAGGCGCTGTTGTTGTCACTGTTGACACTGTTCTCGCTGTTGTCAATGTTGTCGCTGTGGTCACTGTTATCACTGTGGTCACTGTTGTCACTGTTGTCACCATTGTCGATGTTGTCACTGTTGTCGCTGTTGTCACTGTTCTTGATGTTGACACCATTCTCACCGTTGTCGCTATTTTCACTGTTTTTGCTGTTGTCTCGGTTGTCACTGTTGTCACTATTGTTGCTGTTGTCACCGTTGTCGCTGTTCCTACTTTTATTGCTGTTTTCAAAGTTGTCACTGTTGTCACCATTGTCACTGTTGTCACTCTTGTCACAGTTCCAAAAAGTTGCAACCGTTGTCGTTGTTTACACTTTTATTGCTGTTGTCACCGTTGTCAGTATTGTCACTGTTGTCAATTTTGTCACTCTTGCCATTGTTGTTGCCATTGTGGCCGTTGTCGCTGTTGTCACAGTTGTTACTTTTGTCACAGTTGTCGTTGTTGTCACTGTTGACACTATTGTCGCAGTTGTCACTGTTGTCGCTGTTAAAACCGTTGTCAGTATTATCACTGTCGTCACTGTTGTCACGGTTGTCACGGTTGTCACAGTTGTTGCTGTTGTCACTTTTGACACTGTTGTCATTGTTGTCGCTCTTGTCAGAGTTGTCACAGTTTTTGCTGTTGTCACCGTTGTCACTATTGTCACTGCCGTCGCTGTTGTCACTGTTGTCGATGTTGTCACAGTTGTCACTGTTGTCACTTTTTACGCTGTTGTCTCGGTTGTCACTGTTGTCTCTATTGTGGCTGTTGTAACCGTTGTTGCTGTTGCCACTTTTATTCCTGTTGTCACAGTTGTCGCTGTTGTCACCGTTGTCACTGTTGACGCTATTGTCACCGTTGTCACTGTTGTCACTTTTGTTGCTTTTCTCAGCATTGCTGCTGTGTCACTATTCTTGCTTTAGTCACTGTTGTCGCTGTTGTGGCTGTTGTCACCGTTGTGACTATTGGCGCCGTTGTCACTTATGTCACTGTTGTCACTGTTGTAGCTACCTTCACTGTTGTCATGGTTGTCACTGTTGTCGCTGTTGTCACCGTTCTCGCTGTTGTCACGGTTGTCACTGTTTTCACTGTTGTTGTTGTTGAAACTGTTGTCGTTATGGACACTTTTATTGCTGTTGTCACCGTTGTCACTGTTGTCGCTGTTGTCACTGTTATCACTGTTGTCACCGTTGTCACTATTGTCACCGTTGTCACTGTTGTCGCCGTTTGCACTGATGTCGCTCTTTTCACATTTGTCACAGTTTTTGTTGTTTTTACAGGTGTCGTTGTTGTCAGTGTTGACACTGTTGTCGCAGTCGTCACTTTTGTCACTGTTCACACCGCTGTCACTGTTGTCGCTGTTGTCACTGTTGTCACCATTGTCACTGTTGTCGCCATTGTCACTGTTGTCCTTGTTTTCGCTCTTGTAACAGTTGTCCGTGTTGTTGCTGTTGTCACCGTTGTCACTGTTGTTACTGTTATCGCTGTTGTAACTGTTGTGGATGTTGTCACTGTTGTCATCGTCGTCGCCTTGTCACTGCATGTTTTCGCTGTTGTCTTGGTTGTCACTGTCGTCACAATTGTTGCTGTTGTAACCGTTGTCACTGTTGTCAATGTTGTCACTGTTGTCACCTTTGTCGCAGTTGTCACTATTGTCGCTGTTGTAACCATTGTCTTTGTGCTCACTGTTCTCACCGTTGTCGCTGTTTTCCCTGTTGTAGCTGTTGTCATGGTTGTCACTGTTGTCACTATTGTTGTTGTTGTAACCGTTGTCTTTGTTAACCCTTTTTTTGCTGTTGTCACCGTTGTCACTGTTGTCACCGTTGTTGCCATTGTAACTGTTGTCGCTGCTGTCACAGGTGTTACAGTTGTCGTTGTTGTCACTGTTGTCACGGTTTTCACGGTTGTCACTGTTGTCACTCTTGTCGCCGTTGTCGCCGTTCTCACTGTTGTCCTTGTTGTCGCTCTTGTAACAGTTGTCACAGTTGTTGCTGTATTCACCGTTGTCCCTGTTGTCACTGTTGTCGCTGTTGTCACTGTAGTGGATGTTGTCACCGTTGTCACCGTTGTCCCCTTTGTCACTATTGTCGCTGTTGCAACCGTTGTCACGGTTGTCACCGTTGTCACCGTTGTCGCTGTTTTCACAGTTGTAGCTGTTGTCACAGTTGTAACTATTGTCACTATTGTTGTTGTTTTAATCGTTGTCGTTTTAAGCACTGTTTTTGCTGTTGTCACCGTTGTCACTGTTGTCACCATCGTTGCCATTGTCTCTTTTGTCGCTGCTGTCACAGTTTTTGCTGTTCTCACAGTTGTCGTTGCTGTCACTGTTGACACTGTTGTCGCTGTTAAAACCGTTGTCACTGTAGTCGCTGTTGTCACGGTTGTCAATGTTTTCACTATTGTTGCTGTTGTAACCATTCTCGCTGTTGTCACTGTTGTCACTGTTGTCACTGTTGTCACTGTTGTGACCGTTGTCACCGTTGTCGGTGTTGTCACGGTTGTCACTGTTATTGTTGTTGAAACCGTTGTCGTGTTAACACTTTTATTGCTGTTGTCACCATTGTCAGTGTTGTCACAGTTGTCAGTGTTGTCACCGTTCTTACTGTTTCACCGTTCTCACTGTTGTCGATGTTGTCGCTGCTGTCACTGTTGTTGCTGTTCTCACGAGGTTCACTGTTTTCACTATTGTTGCTGTTGTAACCATTGTTGCTGTGGTCACTGTTGTCACTGTTGTCACCGTTGTCGCTGTTGTCATGGTTGTCACTGTTGTTGTTGTTGAAGCCATTGTCGTTTTAAACGCTTTTATTGTTGTTGTCACCATTGCCACTGTTGTCACTGTTGTAACTGTTGTCACCGTTGTCACTGTTGTCGTTGTTGTTACTGTTGTCGCTGTTTTCACAGTTGTCACAGTTGTAGTTGTTGTCAAAGGTGTCATTGTTGTCACTGTTGCCACTGTTGTCATAGTTGTCACTGTTGTCGCTGTTAACACCATTGTCACTGTTGTCGCTTTTGTCACGGTTTTCAAAGTTCTCACTGTTGTCACTGTTATCGCCATTGTTACTGTTGTCATTGTTGTCGCTCATGTAACAGTTGTCACCGTTGGTTCTGTTGTAACTGTTGTCACTGTTGACACAGTTGTCGCAGTTCTCACTCTGGTCACTGTTGTCACTGTCCTTAGCGTTGTCGCTGTTTTCACTGTTTTCACTGTTGTCACAGTTGTCGCTCTTGTCACAGTTGTCACAGTTGTTGCTGTTGTCACCGTTGTCACTGCTGTCACCGTTGTCAATGTTGTCGCTGTTGTCACTTTTGTCAGTGTTGTCACCGTTGTTTTCATTGTCACCGTTGTCGTTGTTGTCACAGTTGTTGCTGTGGTCAAAGTTTTCGTTGTTGTCACTGTTGACACTGTCGTCGCAGTTGTCACGGTTGTCGCTGTTGAAACCGTTGCCGCTGTTGTCACTGTTTTTACAGTTGTCACTTTTGTCACTGTTGTGGCCGTTGTCATGGTTGTCACTGTTGTCGCTCTTGTCACAGTTGTCACAGTTGTTGCTGTTGTAACCGTTGTCGCTGTTATCGCTGTTGACACTGTTGTCGCAGTTGTCACTGTGGTCACTGTTGTCACTGTTGTCACCGTTGTCGCTGTTTTTACCGATGTCGCTGTTGTCACAGTTGTCAGTATTGTCACTACTGTTGCTGTTGTAACCGTTGCCGTTGTTAACACTTTTATTGCTGTTGTCACTGTTGTCACTGTGTTCGCCCTTCTCACTGTTGTTGCTGTTGTCACAGTTGTTGCTGTTGTCAAGTTGTCGTTGTTGTCACTGTTGACACTGTTGTTGCAGTTGTCACTGCGTGCCTGTTGACACCGTTGTCACTGTTGTCGCTGTTCTCACCGTTGCCTCGGTTGTCACGGTGGTCACTGTTGTAACTGTTGTCGCCGTTGTCACTGTTGTCACTGTTGTCACAGTTGTCACTGTTGTCACCGTTGCCACTGTTGTCACCGTTGTCGCTGTTATCAATGTTGTCGCTGTTGTCAATGTTGTCGCTGCTGTCACGTATGTCACTGTTTTCACTATTGTTGCTGTTGTAACCATTGTCGCTGTGATCACTCTTGTCACTGTGGTCACTGTTTTCACTGTTCTCACCATTCTCGCTGTTGTCACGGTTGTCACTGTTGTCACTGTTGTTGTTGTTGAAAAAGTTGTCGTTGTTAACACTTTTAATGCTGTTGTCACCATTGTCACTGCTGTCCCTGTTGTTACTGTTGTCGCCGTTCTGACTGTTGTAGCTGTTGTCACAGTTGTTGTTGTTGTCACAGGTGCCTTGTTGTCACTGTTGACACTGTTCTTGCTGTTGTCACTGTTGTCGTGTGGTCACTGTTGTCACTGTGGTCACTGTTGTCACTGTTGTCACCATTGTCGATTTTGTCACTGTTCTTGATGTTGACACCATTCTCACCGTTGTCGCTGTTTTCACTTTTTTTGCTGTTGTCTCCGTTGTCACTGTTGTCACTATTGTTGTTGTTGTCACCGTTGTCACTGTTGCTACTTTTATTGCTGTTGTCAAAGTTGTCACTGTCGTCACCATTGTCACAGTTCCAGTCACAGTTGTTGCTGTTTTCACCGTTGTCTCGGTTTTCACTGCTGTCACTATTGTTGCTGTTGTAACCGAAGTCGCTGTTGTCACTGTTGACACTGTTGTCGCAGTTGTCACTGTGGTCACTGTTGACACCGTTGTCGATGTTTTCACTGTTGTGGCTGTTGTCACGGTGGTCATTGTTGTCACAGTTCTTGCCGTTGTCACTGTTGTCAATGTTGTCGTTCTTGTCACCGTTGTCACTGTTGTCACCGTTCTCACCTTTGTCACTGTTGTCAATGTTGTCACTGTTGTCAACGTTGTCGCTATTGTCACTGTTGTCACTACTGTTGCTTTTGTAACTGTTGTCTCTGTTCTCACGGTTGTCACCATTGTCGCTGTTTTCACTGTTTTAGCTGTTGTCACGGTTGTCACTGTTGTCACTATTGTTATTGTTGTAACTGTTGACGTTAGTAACACTTTTTTTGCTGTTGTCATCGTTGTCACTGTTGTCAAGTTGTTGCCATTGTCACCGTTGTCGCAGCTGTCACAGTTGTCACAGTTGTTGCTGTTGTCACAGTTGTCGTTGTTGTCACTGTTGTCGCCGTTGTCGCTGTTGTCACAGTTGTCGTTGTTGTCACTTTTGACACTGTTGTCGCAGTTGTCACTGTTGTCACTGTTGTCACTATTGTTGCTGTTGTTGCTGTTGTCACCGTTGTAAATGTTGTCACTGTTGTTGCTGTTGTCAGCGTTGACGCTATTGTCACTATTCTTGCTATAGTCCCGGTTGTCGCTGTTGTGGAAGTTATCACCGTTGTGACTATTGGCGCTGTTGTCGCTTATGTCACTAGTGTTACCGTTGTCACTGTTGTCACCGTTGTCGCTATAGTCACTGTTGTCACGGTTGTCCCTCCTGTCACTGTTGTCGCCGTTGTCACTGTTGTCACTGTTGTCACGGTTCTCACTGTTGTCACAGTTCTCGCTGTTGTAACTGTTGATGCCGTTGTTACTGTTGTCACAGTTGTCACAGTTATTGCTGTTGTCACCGTTGTCCCTGTTGTCATCGTTGTCACTGTTGTCACCGTTCTCACCGTTGTCGCTGTTGTCACCATTGTCACCATTGTTACTGTTGTCACTGTTCACTGTTGTCACAGTTGTTGCTGTTGTCACCGTTGTCCCTTTTTTCACCGTTGTCACTATTGTCACTGCTGTCGCTGTTGTCACTGTTGTTGCTGTTGTCACTGTTGTCCCTGTTGTCCCTATTGTCCTTGTTGTCACTGTTGTCGCTCTTGTCATAGTTGTCGCTGTTGTCACCGTTGCCACTGTTGTTGCTGTTGTCACTTTTGTCAAGTCACTTTTGTCACTGCTGTCACCGCTTTCACCGTTGTCATTGTTGTTACCGTTCTCACTGTTGTCGCCGTTGTCGCTGTTGTCACTGTTGTCACTGTTGTCAATGTTGTCACTGTTGTCACCATTGTCGCTGTTGTCACTATTGTCGCTGTTGTCACTGTGGTCACTGTTGACAGCGTTGTTGCCATTGTCGCCGTTGTCGCTCTTGTCACAGTTGTCACAGTATTTGCTGTTGTAACCGTTGTCGCTGTTATCACTGTTGACACTGTTGTCGCAGTTGTCACTGTGGTCACTGTTGTCGCAGTTGTCACTGTGGTCACTGTTGTCACTGTTGTCACCGTTGTCGCTGTTTTTACCGATGTCGCTGTTGTCACAGTTGTCAGTATTGTCACTATTGTTGCTGTTGTAACCGTTGCCGTTGTTAACACTTTTATTGCTGTTGTCACTGTTGTCACTGTGTTCGCCCTTGTCACTGTTGTAGCTGTTGTCACAGTTGTTGCTGTTGTCAAGTTGTCGTTGTTGTCACTGTTGACACTGTTGTTGCAGTTGTGACTGCGTGCCTGTTGACACCGTTGTCACTGTTGTCGCTGTTCTCACTGTTGCCTCGGTTGTCACGGTGGTCACTATTGACACTGTTGACACTGTTGTCGCAGTTGTTACTGTTGTCGCTGTTGTTACTGTTGTCGCTGTTGAAACCGTTGTCACTGTTGTCGCTGTTGTCACGGTTGTCACAGTTTTTCCTGTTGTCAATATTGTAACTGTTGTCACCTTTGTTGCTCTTGTCACAGTAATGTCACAGTTGTTGCTGTTGTCACCGTTGTCGCTGTTGTCACCGTTGTCACTATTGTCACTGCTGTCGCTGTGGTCACTGTTGTCGATGTTGTCACTGTTGTCGCTGTTGTCACTGTTGTCGCTGTTGTCACTGTTGTTGCTGTTGTCAGCGTTGATGCTGTTGTCACTATTTTTGCTTTAGTCACTGTTGTTGCTGTTGTGGCCGTTGTCACCCTTGTGACTATTGCCGCCGTTGTCACTTATGTATCACTTATCGCTACAGTCACTGTTGTCACGGTTGTCACGTTGTTGCCGTTGTCACTGTTGTCACTGTTGTTACGGTTGTCACGGTTGTTGCTGTTTTCACTGTTTTCGCCGTTGTCACTGTTGTCACAGTTGTTGCTGTTGTCACTGTTGTCCCTGTTGTCACCGTTGTCACTGTTGTCATAGTTGTCACCGTTGTCGTTGTTGTCACCGTTGTCACCGTTGTGACTGGTTTCACTGTTCTCACTGTTGTCACTATTGTTGCTGTTGTCACCGTTGTCCCTGTTGTCACCGTTGCCACTGTTGTCATCGTTCTCACTGTTGTCACTGTTGTCGCCGTTGTCACTGTTGTCGCTGTTGTCACAGTTGTTGTTGTTGTCACAGGTGTCGTTGTTGTCACTGTTGACACTGTTGTTACAGTTGTCACTGTTGTCGCTGTTAACACCGTTGTCACTGTTGTCACTGTTGTCACTGTTGTCACGGTTGTCACGGTGGTCATTGTTGTCACTGTTCTCTCTGTTGTCACTCTTGTCACTCTTATCGCTCTTGTCACAGTTGTCACTGTTGTTGCTGTTGTCACCCTTGTCACTGCTGTCACTGTGTCGATGTTGTCACCCTTCTCACGGTTGTCACTGTTGTCAATGTTGTCGCTGTTGTCACTGTATTCGCTATTGTCACAATTGTCGCTGATGTCACTGTTGTCGATGTAGTCACCGTTGTCACTGTTGTCAATGTTGTCGCTGTCTTCACGGTTGTCACTGTTGTCACTATTGTTGCTGCTGTCACCGTTGTCGCTGTTTGACACTGTTGTCGCAGTTGTCACTGTGGTCGCCGTTGTCACCGTTATCACCGTTATCACCGTTGTCACTGTTATCACCGTTTTCACTGTTGTCACCGTTTTGACTGTTGTCGGCGTTGTAACCGTTGTCACTGTTTTCACCGTTGTTACTGTTGTCATTGCTGTTGCTGTTGTCATGGTTGTGACTGTTGTCGCTTTTGTCACTGTTGTTGCTCTTGTCACTATTTTTGCTTTTGTCACTCTTTCTTCTGTTGTCACCATTGTCCATGTTGTCACTGTTTTCACTGTTGTCACGGTTGTCAATGTTGTCACCGTTGTCGCTGTTGTCTCTTGTGTTACTGTTCTCGGCGTTGTCACAGTTGTCACAGTTGTCACTGTTGTCGCTTTTATCACTGCTGTTGCGTTTGTCACAGTTGTCACTGATGCACTGTTGTCACGGTTGCCACTGTTGTCGCTATTGTCACCGTTGTCAGTGTTTTTGCTGTTGTCACTATTTTTGCTGTTGTGACCGTTGTCCCTGTTGTCACTGTTCTTATTGTTGTCACCGTTGTTGCAGTTGTCACCATTGTCGCTGTTGTCACCGTTGTCGCTTTTGTCACCATTGTCGCTGTTGTCACCGTTGTTACTGTTGTCCCAGTTGTCACTGTTGTCACTGTTGTCACTGTTGTCACAGTTGTCACCGTTGTCACGAATGTCACCGTTGTCGCTCTTGTCACTGTTGTCGCTGTTTTTACTTTTGTCACTGTTGTTCGCTGTTGTCACTGTTGTCGCTCATATCACTATTTTTGCTGTTGTCACTGTTGTCCCTGTTGTCATGGTTGTCACCATTGTCGCTGTTGTCACTGTTGTCACTATTGTTGCTGTTGTTACCGTTGTCGCTGTTGTCACGGTTGTCACTGTTGTCGCTGTTGTCAATGATGCCGGTGTTGTCACTATTGTTGCTAATGTCACCATTGTCACTGTTGTCACTGTTGTCACCGGTTTCACTGTTGTTACCATTGTCTCTGTTGTCACCATTGTCACTGTTGTCACTATTAGTGCTTTTATCACATTTGGCACTGTGGTCGCTGTTGTCACCGTTCTCACTGTTGTCACCATTGTTGGTGTTCTCATCGTTGTCCCTGTTGTCGCCGTTATTACTGTTTTTGCTGTTGTAACCGTTGTCACTGTTGATACAATTGTCGCTGTTGTCACCGTTGTCCGTGTTGTCACTGTTGTCACCGTTATTGCCGTTGTCACTGTTGCCACTGTTGTTATCGCTGTTGCTTTTGTCACTGTTGTCGCTTTTGTTACGGTTGTCACTGTTGTCACTGTTGTCGCTGTTGTCACCATTGTCGCTGTTGTCACAGTTGTTACTGTTGTCGCTGTTGTCACTGTTGTCACCATTGTTGCTGTTGTCACTGTTGTCACTGTGGTTGCCATTGTCACGGTTGTCACCGTTGTCAATATTGCAACCGGTGTCGCTGTTTTCACTGTTGTCGTTGATGTCACGGTTGTCAATGTTGTCGCTGGTCTCACAGTTGAAGCTGTTGTCACCGTTGTCACTGTTGTCACCATTGTCACTGTTGTCACTGTGTTCACCGTTGTCACTCTTGTCACTGCTGTCGTTGTTGTCACCTTTGTCACTGTTGTCACCGTTGTTGCTGTTGTCACGGTTGTCACCATTGTCACTGTTGTCGCCATTGCAATGTTGTCACTGTTCTCACCGTTGTCAGTATTTTTGCTGTTGCCACCGTTGTCCCTCTTGTCACTGTTGGCACTGTTGTCACCGTTGTCACTGTTATCACCATTGTCGTTGTTGTCATTGTTGTCACTGTTGTGACCATTGTCGCTGTTGTCACTATTGTTGCTTTTGTCACCGTTGTCAGTGTAGTCGCTGTTGTCCCCGTTGTCACTGTTGTCACCGTTTTCGCTGTTGTGACCGTTGTCGCTGTTGTCACTGTTGTTGCTGTTTTAACTATTGTTGCTGTTGTCACTGTTGTCACCGTTGTCGCTGTTGTCACTATTATTACTGTTGTTATCGTTGTCGCTGTTGTCATTGTTGTAAGTGTTGTCACAGTTGTCACTGTTGTCGCTTTTGTCGCTGTTGTCACCCTTGTCACCATTCGCACTGTTGTCGCTGTTGTCAGCATTGTCGCTGGTGTCGGCTATTTCACTGTTGTCACTGTTGTCACTGTTGTCGCTGTTGTCACCATCGTTACGGTTGTTACTGTTGTCACCGTTGTCACTTATCAGCATTGTCACTTTTGTCAGTGTTGTCACAGTTGTCAGAGTGTCACTTTTGTCACTTTTGTCAATTTTATCACGGTTGTCTCTGTTCTCAAGAACGGCACTTTATAGCACTTTTAGGATCTCAAAAGTTAATCTGAACTTTCAGTCATTTCTAATAGCTCATTGAGTTTCGGAAGTCTGAAGTCTGGGTTGAAATCTATCAAAAATTGTTCTGAGATGTCAAGAGCGTAAGGATATGTTGCGCAAACATTTTGTGGTTGCAGCCTAGTAAGATTAAAAGAAAGAGAACAAGGGTGAGCTTGAAAAAAAACACTTTTGTAAACGAAAGTGTGCGAGCTTTCGCACTCAGCGTACCAAACCCTGATGGTCACTGCGCTTCATGTTGTGTTCAAAGGAATTATAAGTTTGATAGGATAATTTAAAGGTATAATTTGAACTCTATCGAGCAACAGCGTGATAACTTTTGATAAGATGGTAGTCTCCTGAACTGCTAACTACCTATATATAATTTGAGAATGGATCATTTCCCTGCTCCAAATCGTGTGCTTTAGACGGATACACTACTTTCTGCTAGTTTGCTGTGAGCTGATATCATTTCACACTCATGGACGTCATTTAATATATTTTAAATCAAGTATCAGCTCTCGCCCAAGAATTGTTGAAGTCATAACAATGTGGAAAAAATTTTTACCGCAAATGACAGTGTCCATCCGCATATACTTTCTGTAACTCTCTTCATCCTCTAGCCTCAACTCCACCATCAAGTGTCTAAATGCACCTTTTCCCCATCTTCTTTGTAGCCAATCCCGTTCCCATACCTGCCAACCTCCGGAGATCCCCCCCCGAATGTCAACAGCACCAACACCCCCACTCGCCCCCCCCCCCCGCGCCAACAAATTGCCTTAGGACATTATATGACGTCTTACATGACGTACATGGGATCAAAATGCGCTTTCATCATTGTAATGACGAACTAATCTTTGTCATTGACTAAACATGTGCAAAAATGTCCCAGAAACTGTACAATGAACAAAAACAGTTCGAATTTTGTGAAAAAATGGGCTAAATTTCCAACTAAAGCACAGAAATGCCCAAAAGTCCATTTTATTCGGGAGATTTCCTGCTCTAACCGGGAGATCGGGAGATTTGATGAAAAACTTGGAGACTCCCGGGAAAACCGGGAGAGTTGGCAGGTACGCTTTCCCAAACTTCCCTTTCCCTTTGTTTCTTCCTTCTTTTTTTACATAAAACAATAATAATATAATAATAATAGTCTTTATTAAAAACCAATAATGCATCAACCGTGCCTTATTTACAATGAATATAAAATATGAAACAAATTAAGATGAAAAATACAACTAGCTACTAATGGCAGACAATGCTAAAAAGAAATCTGTTTACAAAAGTGGATTTAAAACGTGAAGTACGAACTCTAGGTAATATGTAATCATGGCCCCTGCTGCGTAAGTGCCTAGTACGTCTCGGCGGTAAGAGATTATCAAGTGCAGTGGTATTTGATGTGATCTTGTTCCATAATTTGCTGTCTCTGGTGGTTAAAATATCACAATGTCAAATACTATATTTCTTCAAACAGTATCCAGACTTAAAAGCCCTAGCAAAGAGTTTGTCAATTCTCTTTAGATATTTATCGTAATAACAGCAACCCCACACATCAATAGCATAAGTGAAGACTGAGATAATTAGACTTTGGAAGAGCAGATCTAATTGCTCCTTAGGGTAGCCAAAGAATCTACAAACTCTTAAAATATACAAACGATTACTGGCCTCACTAAGCACGTGATCAATATGTGTGTTCCAGTTCACAGGGTCAGCCTCGAATGTAACACCGAGCAACT
>NC_133208.1:10368068-10375568 GCF_958299795.1 Porites lutea | reverse complement strand
CTGATAGTGTAACCACCACCATTCCATGTTTGCTCTATTTCGTAACTGGGCTCTTGACTGACGCCAACAGCCATGGCCGACACGATCCTGATGTCGGCCATTTTCGCAACATTGCTTGCGATGTTTTGTTAGGATGTCGCAAGTGAAAATCGTGTGCTTGTGGGTGGTCAAAAGTCATGATGTATGCTAATCGCGCACGATAGTTGTAAGCAAAAATCGTGCTGTCTAAATCGGCCTTAATGAAAGAGGACAGAGCCAGCATCCCCTTAGCCTTAAGGCTCGATGTATCAGACAAGATACACACAGGTCACCAAGAAATGCCGTGAAAGGGCAAAAAGTGGTGTATGGTGGCCGAACATCAGCAAGCAGATAGAAGACCTTGTCAGGGAATGCCCTACTTGCATTAAGACGAAAGCTAATCGTGCAGAGCCCATGATTTCTTCACAGTTACCCGAGCGTCCATTCCAAAAAGTAGGAATTGATCTATTCAAATGAAAAAGACAAGAATTCATCCTCTTGGTAGATTACTTTTTGTGATATTGTGAAATTAGAGTACTTCGAAAATCCACCTTTAAAGAAGTGATCAATCACCTAGAATCGATTTTCGCGCACCATGGAATTCCAGAAACCACGATCTCTGATAACGGCGCACATTATTCCTCAGCGGAATTCAATTACTTCGCAGAAGACTGAGAATTCACACGCATTATATGAAAACCGAAATACCCCCAAAGCAATGGACAAGTCGGACTTATGGTGCAGACAACTAAAAACCTCCTGACACTTGAAAACGGATTTAGCCCAGCCGAACTATGTGTGAGAAATGATCTTCAGCTGCCGATTGCAGTGTATTTGGATCCGAAACAGGCCAGATACAGTTACGTGGTTTGCTTTAACTTTGTGTGCAGGGAATGACGTTGGAGACATGCTTGTATGTCAATGTTTACGCAGTTTCAATTCACATTCCATCTGAATTTTAAATATCATCCCTGGGGATTAATTAATGATATGCAAATGAGTATATATAATAGGAAACACTAGCACGCTTTGTCCCATTCACTTCACTGCGTCGACAAGGGCGTTTGGCGTCAAAGGTGGTGGAACCCTACTTACTCGCTGAAGATGGCGGCGAACGCGAACGAGCAAGTTGTTCGCCCACCTGCTGCAGAGCAGGTTGCTTTGGCTGTAGCGGAGGCGGCTGGTAATCAGCCTGGACAGGCCGAGGGTCAAGTTCTGGTCCAACAAGTTTTCAATGCTCCAAATGATGGCGGAGGCCACGCTAACGCTCCAGCTCTTAAGGTATCGTGTTTCATATCTTTCGGTCGTGGATTTAAGTTCCCTCATTTAGCCGGGTTTCGTTTTTCTTTAAGAGGTGGAAAAATTGTAGTTTTATGCCTACGTGGAGGCAAATTGTTAGTTTTATTTACGCCCGTGTGGCGGCAGGTCTGTATTTTTATGCCTGTGTGGTGCTAAATAGTGAGTTTTATTTACGCCGGTGTGGCGATAAGTTTATGCCTGTGTGGCAGTAAAATTGTGAGTTTTATTTTCGCCGGTGTGGCGATAAGTTTATACCTGTGAGGCGGCAAGTTTGTGGTTTTATTCCTGTGTGGCGGTTGAATAGTGAATTTTTTATTTACACCTGTGCGGCGGTAAGTTTATGCCTGTGTGGCGGTAAGTTTGCAGTTTTTTTGCCTGTGTGGTAGTAAAGTTGTGAGTTTTATTTTTCGCCTGTGTGGCGATAAGTTTATGCCTGTGTGGCTGTCAATTTAAGAGTTTTGTTTTCGCCTGTGTGGCGATGAGTTTCTGCCTGTGAGGCGGTAAGTTATAGTTTTTCACGCCTGTGTGGCAGTAAATTGTGAATATTTTTTACGCCTGTGTGGTGGCACGTTTTTTGTAGTTTTTATGCCTGTGGAGTGGTAAAATTGTGAGTTTTCTTTATGCCTGTCTGGCGAGGAGCGTATCCTTGTGGAAGTAATCCCAACAGCTTAGTATTGTTCCGATTTTGTTTTATTTTCTATTTGGTGTTACATTGACATCTAGTTTTTTTCTTCCTGTAGTTTTCGCATCTAATTGTTAGTCTTCTAACTCCATTACACTGTGAAGTTTGTCGTGCAAATAATAATAATATAAATAAATGAAATAAAAGAAAAATTAAGGAAAAGAAAAAGAGCTAAAGGAAAGAGTTTCGTCGAAATCCGGTTTCCTAACTCGGATGCACGCTTGTCCTTTATACCTCGGGTGAATTCAGATAACTTTGCAGTCTGACGTTGACACTGTTTTGCGTCGTTTTCGTTCGGATCATGTTTAGTATATCTTGTTTATGGTTTACGGGTTTTTAGTGATTTTGAAAGAGAAATAGAAGAAATAGAAAGAGGTGAGACTCAAACAAACGAGCTTGTTTTAAACTATTTTCATTCTATGATTTGTCTTGCATATGTTGGTTTGGATTTTGCAAATTGCTCTTATGTCAATTTCTATCTGGCTTGTTGCGGACAAAATTGTGAGAGGCCTCGGTCAAGGCATGACAATGTGGTTTGTTTTTGTTTTCTTTTTGACACCAGTTTCTAACGCTGTCCCTGTTTAAGGACGCTCAAAATATGAATGCAGTAATGACACGCCTTCGAAGGCTCGAAGATGGTCAAAAGGCTACAGTGGACTCGTGTTTGGAGGAATTCAGACACTTGGTCAAGTCGCCAATGTTCACGAACGATCGTGCTTTGGATCGTCTATAAAATTGAAGTTTTAAGATGGTGGCTAAAGAGGCTAATCATCCAAAGACTGGATTTTTTGAGGCAGTCTTTCGGGCCTTGAGACAAAACACCGGCGCGATGGTTGACCAGTTGAAGAAGTACCTGGAGGTGTTGCTCGGTGATAAGGATCACGAGAAAGTGTTGGAGTCCATAGCTACAGCAGATAAGGCGATGAGAATTTCTCCACCGGCCACTCGCGGGTTCAGTTATTATAGGGGGCTGGGCGTGTAAACCGCTCTTCGTTTCAGTGCTATTATTGCTACCAGTTTCCCTGTTGCCCTGGGGGAGGGCTCAGACCTTTTCCCAGATCTGGGTGAGTATCCCCCGTCGGCCTTCTGCATTTATCAGTAGTCGGCGGACGTTCTGTTATCAGTCATTTGAGGTTGCTCTCTCCTGGTTGGGGACTCCGTCTATATTTTCTCATTTGGGGTATTTCTGTTCTCATATTATTTCTCCCGTTTCCCTTCTCCTAGGTCCCGCCCTTAAAGAAAATAGGACTGCAAATTTATGGAGTGGAAAGCAGAAATAGGGAAGGGGTTTGAGGAGTTTGTCGAGCAGGTCATCTCTTTGCAATCCAGAATATCCCAGTCTTGGTTTAGTGTAGATGGAGTTTCCGACAGAGAGGGAAAACCGGAGTTAAAGGTGCATTGAAAAGATGTGTTGATGTCGGGTGTTGAGCCACAGTTAAGGACGTTAAGGGTGAGGGACCCTGATGAGTTTATTGCTGGTGGCCTCCACACCAATCTGAATGCTTGGGAATTGACCTTAAGCCATCACCCGTTAGCACAGGAGATTCTCGGTTGGATTCGCCATAGAGTGGATATTTTGCACTTCAGTCAACCATTCTCTGGTTTGTATAAACGGGTCCATTATTGTTCGGATCGGCCGCTCGCGAGACATTTTGTAAATCATGCGTCTTGGAAGAGGTTTTCGGAGTTTGTATCTTGGAAATTAAGAAACGTCTAGTCACTGGGGCCGTTAGAGTCTGGGGGAAAGTGGGTGTGTCTGCTCCTCCACATGCGGTCTTGCCCTTGACAGTGGAACCTACCAAGCCTCGGCTGTGTATCGATGCGCGGTTCGTAAACTTATGCATGAAAGATTCGCCTTTTGCCCTGGATAGATTCTCTGATGTTCTGAGATTCGTCTAGAAAGGCTCGTTTACGACCAAATGTGACGACAAGTCAGGGTACGACCATACTTTGCTATCGAAGAGCTCGCAGGCATATTTTGGTTTTAAATGGGTGCCTTATGGTTTGTGTGCACTACTCTTCCCTTAGGGTGGAAATCTCTCCGTATGTCTACCACACAACAGGTCTGGCAGTATCTGGTTTCCTTAGAGAACAGGGTATAGTTTGCTCGCTTTACATTGATTACCGCCTTAATGGGGAACTACTAACGACATCTGGGCCGTGGTCGATCCTCTATTACGATAGGCAGAAAGAATTCGGAGTTAAGGCTGCGAGGCCTGCCATATTTATTGTCCACTCAGTGCTTGTTGAGCTTGGGTATACGATTGTGATTAGCAAGTCAGTTCTGTATCCCACGACTTCCTTAGAGTACTTGGGCTTTCTAGTGGATTCTGAAAAGCAATCCTTCATCATACCGCAGAGCAAGATTGTAGCCTGGGCGTTCTTGCAAGAAAAGATACTGGCTTGTAAGAAATGCGTGGATGTTAAGAATCTGCAACGGTTCCAGGGTAAATGTATTTCTTTGTCGTTGGCTGAGCCAGCTGCGAAGTTGTTTATAAGGGAGATGAGTCATGCAATCACGACAGCTTCGTCCAATGGGCTGGTTCCTCTGTCTCAGGCCTTGAGATCTGAGTTAATTCATTGGCGTTTCCTAGATTCGGTAATTTCGCAAAAGTGGCACGCAGACGTTCCTCCTTCGCGCGGAGGAACGTCTGCGACTCAGCGACAGAAATTCCGTACTGATGACGTAAAATATGTCCGGAATCCGGTCAGAAAAGCTGATTGGTCGGCGGAGCAGTTACTTTGTTTTAGCTATTGTTCACGAATGACAGACAAGAGACAAAAGGCCACAAAGGTCAAATGTAAACGCGAAGAATCTCTAACAAAACAGTGAATATTTGTGGAATATAGTCTTCTCTAGAAGAAGCATTTGAGTTTTACTGGAGTTTGTTCAGATGGACACAACACTTTACCAAAATCGACTAGAAGACACGAAAAAGTGGACAAATTTATATTTGATACCCCATGACTACCAGGTTTATTATGTAAACATTGATTTGCGTCATCAGTATGGAATTTCTGCCGCTGAGTCGCAGACGAAAACGTCCACAGCGGCGAAGAGCGAGGAGAAACGGATGTTTCCGCAGGCTTTTCTCTCTACTGTCCAGGGGCACCCAACGGCAATTTTCGGAAAATGTCTGTTCGGAAGACAATTTGAGATCTAGAATTTTTGGAACATTTGTTGTGAAATTTCTTGCCTGCCTGCATCTCCTAAGATTTTCGAACATCTACAAAATTGTATAATCACCCATTTTTAACGGATTTTTACCCTAAAAAAGGCCACCTAGAATTTTCGGGAGCCTTTTCCTGGCTGAAATTTTCGAAAAGGTAAGTTTTGATCCCTATAATATTCGGATCACTAGACTTTCAGCTAGGAAATCCGAACAGATGAAAAGTTTTTAGGGGATAAAAATATGCCTTTATCTACCGTTTAAATACTAAAATACGTTCAACAATTCTATGTTAAGGTATCATCCACCCTCAAGTACCCTCCTCGCGTTGATCGGCGCTAGCGCTTTCGCTTTTAACAAACACCCCCATAAACCGTACATTTTCTGAAAGCTTAATAGTTCCAGATTATTGCTTATTTCTTTTAAAAAATCAAAACATTAACGCGATTTAGAAATTAGAAGCTTTTTGTGAAAGTGGGTGTCATTGTAAATTTAAGTCCAGTCCAGCCAAAAATTAACGGAGGAAGCCAATTAAGAACGCATTTGCTTCTTAACACGTTTGACTAAAAAACCGTGTCTCAGATTTTTGTCAAGTGCGTTTGTTCTGTTGTTATAAGCAGGTGAAGTTAGGGATAGCAAATCATTAGCACTACCTGTGAAAAAAATACTCTAACTCGAAAACGAAAAAAGAAATCAAAATTCGCAGACACGGTTTTTTAGAAAAACTATCTGACAGTAAGTTGGCCAAATTTCAGCCAAATTGGTTCACGGGTTGCCGACTTGAAGTTTAAAACGTACCCTCAACTTGCCCTGATTTTCATTTCGAGAAAACGGTGGAAAAAGAGTTTTGGCGGCGTGTTACCCGTGATGAGATTATGACAGATTATAACACCAAAGCTGTCAATGCTGATGCGTACCAGCGAAGGGACAACAATAGTGACACAGCAGGAAAAGGTAAAACGAAACCCGACAACAGATGAACAATTCATTTCAAAGGCTCTGCTCTGTTCAATCCTTTCTGTTGTCGAGAAAGCTTCATTAGTTATTTGCAGGGGCAGTTTTCATTTTCGCAACGGACAACCCAAGTCGAGCTAAGCCCACTTTTACTCGATACATTTTTTAAAAGTTCGACACTTCCCTGGAAGAATCGACAACAAACCGTTTCCTGGAGTTTTTCTTGCAGCTTCTTTCCCACTAAATAGACTTTCAAAACAGTACTTCGTCCGATTTTTATATGACGCGGGACCTCTCGTGACTTCACCTCTCGCTTGGCTGCTTCGCGGCCTAAAAAGCTCGCTCCGCTCGCTAACGAACTTGTGAAACTCGATTCCGCGGTAGTTTCAATGGGTTTTTCAGGAGCTTTGTTGATTGTAGTAGGAGCCGTTTTCGCTCTCTGCTAATTTCGAAGCCCACTCTTTGGCGGCAAAACGATTTTGTCGTCTTCTATTGTCTTGGAGTCGAGGACGAAAACGGACAAGCTATTTTTTCTTCTTTGGAGGCATTCACTTTCAAACTCCAGGGAAAAACAGTGAGCACTATACTTGTAAACCACGATTTCTGTCAAATTGCGTGATTAGCTTGTTTCAACAGCGGCACGCGTATCAAGTATGACAGGACTTGTCAACAATCAATTAAAATAATTAGCATAGAAAAAACTTTTGCACTCCATAAGTTTGCACAGAAAAAACATTTTTTCCTGGAATTTTTTTTAAAAGAAAACTCTTGATGAGCTCTATTTAATCGTCTAAAAATTGCAAATTTAGAAAAATGATGATTTTTTACCCTGGATGATACCTTAAGTGGTTTTGAACTATATCCTCGTTGGATGCCCCTGACTGTCATCTGGGTGAAAAACTGTCGCTAAAAAAAGTGTTAAACAGTGACCAGGAGGTCTGTAATGCAGCCAGAATACAAAGGGAAACAAGAAGACGCTAGAGGTACATTTTACATTTTACTAATTTAGTGAGCAAAGAATATTTCTCATACAACGTCTAATAATTTTCTTGCTGTGTGAATAATTAATGAGCTTAGAAGGGTAGTGTTGTTCTCGGGTTCTTGCATCCAAAGAGGCCTGAAACGCAGTCGACACACAAATAAACAAAAGAAAATATTAAATGCAATCTGAAGGAAAAATTTAATGTACGGTTTCGTTATGGAGAGATAGGATAATTCTCACACAATGTCTTATAATTGTTGCCCTATGAATAATTAATTAGCTAAGTAGGATAATGCTGTTCAGGGCTCTCATAGTGAGCTTGGGCTACCTGTGGTCTAATACGGACGAGTAAATTCATATAAACCTAACCTCTTTATTACGGACACTGCGTTGAT